>NC_044929.1:19371140-19426391 GCF_003576645.1 Ipomoea triloba
TCAGAACTATGGTTCGACCATTGAACTTTGATCATTTTGACTGATTTCCTTCTCGTATCTCGGGTTTTAGAATCCAAGATCTGAATTGGTTTTTCTTCGTATACTAACGAATCGTCCATTTCCAACTCCTCAGGTTCCAATATATGAGACGCATCAGGTACATATCTTTTAAGTTGAGAAACATGGAATACGTTATGCACCTTATCAAGTTCCATTGGTAATGCCAACCGATAGGCTAAATTTCCTATCCTTTCCAAAATCTCATAAGGCCCTATATATCGAGGACTCAACTTTCCTTTCTTCCCAAACCTTCTAACTCCCTTTGTGGGTGAAACTTTTAGCAACACCTTATCTCCAACTTGGTATTCGGTGAATTGTCGCTTCAAATCGGCATAGGATTTCTGACGATCCTGTGCAATTTTCAGTCTTTCTTGGATTATCTTTATGGCGTCAGTAGTTTCTTGTAAGTACTGAGGTCCAAGTGTAATGATATCGCTCTTGTCGTTCCAACACAAAGGACTCCGACATTTTCGCCCATATAATGCCTCATAAGGAGCCATTCTTATACTCGCATGATAGCTGTTGTTATAAGAAAATTCTATCAAATCCAATTGCTCATCCCATGCACCTTGGAAATCAAGTACACAGCCTCTAAGCATGTCTTCCAATGTTTGTATTGTTCGTTCCGTTTGACCATCAGTGGCAGGGTGAAAAGCTGTACTTAATTTGAGTTGCGTCCCCATTGCCATTTGCAACGCTTGCCCGAATCGTGACAGGAATCGTGAGTCTCTGTCCGAAACAATATCCTGTGCCACTCCGTGATATCTAACCACGTGTTTAATATACGCTTTCGCTAACTTTTCCATTGACCATGCCTTGTTCTTTGGAATGAATCTTGCTGTTTTGGTCAATCGATCTACAATGACCCACACTTGATCATTTCCAGACTTAGTTCTAGGCAATCCTCCCACGAAATCCATAGAGATTGAATCCCATTTCCATTGCGGAATCTCTAATGGTTGCAGTAATCCTTTCAGTTTACTTCTTTCTGCCTTAACCTTCTGACAATTCAGGCATCTAGCCACGAATTCAGCTACATCCTTCTTCATGCCTGACCACCAGAAGTTTTGTTTCAAGTCCTTGTACAGTTTATCCCCACCAGGATGAACTGAATAGGGTGTATTATGGCCTTCCTTCATTAATTGTTCGATTATCTTCTTACACCCTTTTGGTATTATCCACCTACCTTGGAATTTGACACTCCCATCTGGGTGTAATTCAAATGAACCATGTTTTCCGTTTACCATCTTTTCCTTGATGTTCTTTATCCAATCATCCTCTACTTGTGCTTGCTTAATTTCTTCAAATAAGGTTAGAGTAGCAGACATATAATATAATTTCATTTCTTCTTCCACCTGTCCACTCATTTTTACCTCCAGATTGAGTCTTTGAAAATCCTTACATAGTTGTTCGGGTAATATCCAAAGAGCGTGGTTTGATTTTCGACTCAAAGCATCAGCCACCTTGTTTGCTTTACCCTCTTGGTATTGAATTTCCAAGTCATAATCTTTAATCAACTCCAACCACCTTCTTTGTCTTAGATTAAGGTCTCTCTGAGTGAAGATATACTTCAAACTCTTGTGGTCCGTGAAAATTTTACATGAGATCCCATAGAGATAGTGTCGCCAAATTTTGAGAGCAAACACTACAACTGCTAATTCTAAATCATGTGTCGGGTAATTAACTTCATGAGATTTTAATTGACGAGAAGCATAAGCTATTACCCTTCCATTTTGCATTAAGACGCATCCAAGTCCTTTATGAGATGCATCAGTGTACAACTCATATCCTTCTGTCCCAACCGGTAAGGTCAACACTGGAGCAGTTGTTAACCTTTTCTTAAGTTCTTGGAATGCCTGTTCACATTCTTCGCTCCAATTATACTTGGTCGTCTTTTTGAGCAGGTTTGTTAGCGGTCTAGCTATCTTGGAAAAATCTTGAACGAATCTTCGATAATAACCCGCTAAACCTAAGAAACTGCGAATTTCTGTAATTGATTTGGGCGCTTCCCATTCAATTACTGCCCGTATTTTGGCCGGGTCTACCGCTATCCCTTCCTCAGTGATTATGTGACCAAGAAAAGAGACTTCTCTCTTCCAAAATTCGCACTTTGACAATTTCGCAAAAAGTTTCTTTTCTCTTAATGTCTGCAACACTATCCGAAGATGTTTCTCATGGTCCTCCGGTGTCTTTGAATAGACTAGGATATCATCTATAAAAGCGACAACGAATTTATCCAGATACGGGAGGAAAATTCGATTCATCAAATCCATGAATGTTCCTGGGGCATTAGTCACTCCAAATGGCATGACCGTAAATTCATAGTGCCCATATCTTGTTCGAAACGCCGTCTTAGGCACATCCTCTTTTGCAACTCGCACTTGGTGATACCCCGACCGTAAATCAATCTTTGAAAATACGCCCGCTCCTTTCAGCTGGTCGAACAAGTCATCGATCCTAGGTAACGGGTACTTGTTCTTTATTGTGACTCGATTAAGTTCCCTATAATCAATGCACAGCCTCAGACTCCCATCCTTCTTCTTAACGAATAGCACCGGTGCACCCCAAGGCGATACACTTGGTCTAATAAATCCTTTCTCTAGTAATTCCTCCAATTGTGCCTTCAGTTCCTCCATTTCCTTAGGTGCCATTCGGTAAGGCGCTTTCGAGATTGATGAGGTTCCTGGTATCAAATCAATGGTGAATTCCACTTCTCTTTCTGGTGGCATCTCCGTAAGATCGTCAGGGAATACATCAGGAAATTCGCGTACGATCGGAATTCGGTCGATCTCCAGTTCTTCTCCTTCAATACCTTGCACTAAGCAGAGATATACTTCACATCCCTGGTGCGCGTACTTCTTCAATTTCTGTGTTGTCAACAACCTTGGCTCAGGTTGCTTGTCAATTCCTCGATAGATTATTCTCTTTCCTTTCGGTCCTCGTAGGACGACTTTTCGCTCATTGCACACGATCTGTGCTTTGTACTTATTTAACCAATCCATCCCGAGCACTACGTTAATGCCCTCTAGTTCGAAACGAACGAGGTTTCCAGGACAATTAACTCCGGCTATTTCTATAGTAATGTTCTCGTAACCATATCTACAGGTTACTACTATTCCTGAGGCAGTTTTGACATTTAGATCTAACTCAATAGTAGGCCTTAGATTCAATCTATCAGCAAATGTAGATGATATAAACGAGTGGGTAGCTCCTGTGTCAAATAGTACTAATCCGAGTACTGAATTTATGAAAAATGTACCAGTTACGGCGTCGCCAGCTTGAGCCTGAGCGCTGTTGACGACGTAGATCCTGCCTTGATTCCCGGTACTGCTCTCTCCGATCACTTGTTTTCCTTTATGATTGGAACTCGGTGTGGTGTTCATAGGTCTTCCCAGATTTGCTGGTTGGAAATTAGTTCGCCTCATTTCTGTCCCAGCAGGCCTTTGACCATTATTCCCGTTGAATCTCCTCTCTTGGTTCTCATGCTGCAGAGGTTTCTGCGGGCTGTCTACTCGACTTTGACACTCAAAAGATTTGTGCCCCAAACGACCACAGATGTAACATTTAACCTTCATCCCTCGACAATTCTCCCCGGGATGATTCCTCCCACACCATCGACAAGCAGAACGATTTCCCCAATTGGTTCCTTCCCTTCTCATTCCAGTTGTTGGAGTAAAGCTTCCTAGGTTCACTTTCTTGTTTACTGCCGAGAACCTCTGTGGTTTATTATTAGCTTTTCTTTTGTTTCGGCCGTAAACCTCCTGCTGATCCAGGTATACTTGATAATGATCTGAGGCTCTGTCATATGCTTCCTTCAAAGTAGAGCACATGAAAGGCGCGATCATTCCTCTTATGCTCCAATCCAACCCTCGAACAAATCTTCTCGCCTTGCTTGCCTCATCAGGTACAATTTCCTGAGCAAAACGCATGAGTTCTACATATTGGTCATGGTACTCTTGAATTGTTGCTCCCTTTTGTCTCAATCGAAGGAACTCCTCGCATTTGATTCCTTTTATACGCTCGGTATAAAATTGCCCTCGCAATTCTACCTTGAATTCTTCCCAGCTAAACCCTGGGTCTTGTAGTAGATCAGGTCCAACTGTTGACCACCAGTTGTCAGCAGCTTTCGTCAAGTAGTACACTGCAGAAGGCACTCGCTGATTCGTAGGACAATTCACTGCGTTAAGTAACTTGTCAAACGTCCGAATCCACTCTTCTAAGATCACCGGGTCTTTTTCCCCGGCGTAGTATGGCGGTTGCCGGTTTGCTATAGACTTAGCGATATCGACCCGTGGCTGTCCCTGATTCTGGTCCTGAACTTGCTGAGCCATCATGAACTCAGCCATTCGCTCCATTGCTTGGGCCATGCGGTTTATCGCCGAAATATTATCGTCGTTACCAACGGGTATATTACGTCGCGGTGGCATTCTCACTGAATGACAATTTTAAGTTAGCGTCTTTACATAGGATTCTCTAAAAGTTAACTAGTTAAACAATTAGTATAGCAACTTAGATATTACTCAAGTTCTATACTGTACTTCCTAACATTTTCCTAAACTTACCCATTAAGTAAGGGCTTCAATCACAGCATAATGATAATCAACACATTATGCTAACAACTCATAATAATCCTAAGCAAGGATTAACACATGTAGAAAATCACAGATATTATTCATGCTTATTCAACAATAAGAATCGTAAGATTCTATAAAGTAGAGTAAAATACCGCCTTTTTATGCTGCCCGGCTTTCGTTCCAGTCCTGCTCCGAAATCATGCTCATTAGCAACAAGATTAGGTTAATCTTAACAAACCTAAGCTGACTCGACATTGGTTCTAACCTAGGCTCTGATACCAACTTGTAACACCCCGGCTCGGCTATACCGTACATCCGGAGTAGTTACCGCCACACTTAGAATGAATCCCACCAATTCCTAATAGAATTCGTTCCAAGTGCACAGGCTAAGTAAATACATACTATTTGTTCATACCATAGGGACTTACCATAATAACTTTCTTAAAATATTTCTGTAAGATATATATATATCTAACAACCATAAAACTTACATAGGTTGCTAACATAATTAACATAAGTGCTAGAAATAAAACCCACTAGCCATCTATATCTATCATGGCTACAAAAAATATTTACATCAAAAAGAGTTAGATACTTCCAAGTCCTAGCCTACTCGAGAAGGTAATAAACTGGACCACTATAAGACCCCCACACGAGATGCCATTCACCTGCGAACCAGGTGATATGATCCAGAAAGCTGCAAGGGGTAATCATCATCATCCACTCCTCCCACTCCTCAGGAGGACTAGGGTCCCACGGGTAAGGGTACCTCACTATAAACTCGAGTGGATCACTCTCCTCAACCATCTCAATGGGATAATAACCGTAGCTCGCTTGAATAGCATCAATAAAGGTCAGCGGGCTACCAGGAGACAAAGGAATCATAGGGTCACTCAAAAACTCAGGGTCAGAAGTAGGGTCAGTAGCTGGCAAGGGATCAAGATCTGGAACTGGGCCGAAAAAGTCAGAAGGGTCAACCAGAGAATCCGACACAGGGGCTGGATCAGGTACAGGAGCTGGAGCGTGAACAGGAGCTGGAGCGTCTGGAGCGAAGCCCGGAGCATACGGGTCGTCACCCGTCATAAAATGCACATAATCCTCATAATCAAGCAGAGGAAACATAAACTCTAACGAATTGTTAGAGTTCTCCGGGCTACAAGAGCCCACGCTAGACTGCATCTGATAAGAAACACAACGAAGTGTAGTTAGCGCGACGGCTAAGTAAGAAAATCCATTGTCACTCAAGCGTAGACAAAGGTTTTGAAATATAATATCAATACAAAGCTTATAGAATTTTTACCCATACTTTGGAAGTTTACCTGAAATCAAACAATCCAAAGATAGCATAACAGAATATATTTAAAGGAATTACATATAATTTTTCCTTCATATTAGAATAGTAATTTAACTCGTCAAACCAAAATATATTCACGTATATTTTGATAAGTTCATAAACTTTCCTTTTTCAAGAATTACTCATTATCGATTAGAACCGCAGCTCTAATTCTTTTAAACATCTGAACCGCAGCTCAGTATGTCATTCATCTTTTCAATTAGAACCGCAGCTCTAATTATTTTAATCATCTGAACCGCAGCTCAGTATATCAATAATTTCCATAATTAATTACTTAGTTTCCCCCTGGATAAGCACGAGACATTCTCAATTAGAACCGCAGCTCTAATTCTCTGAACCGCAGCTCAGTATAATAATCATTTCTCAATTCCCCTTTTCTCAAACCTTGGGCCATGGCATGCTCCAGCCTTCCCGTAGGTCTCCTTATCCCAACCTCGGGCCATGGCACTCCAGCCCTCCCGAAGGTCCAACCTTATTCCAACCTCGGATAGTAGCATTTAAGCCCTCCCGTAGGTCCCCACCTTGTTCCAACCTCGGGCCATGGCAATTAAGCCCTCCCGTAGGTCCCTTTCTCAATTTCTCTGCAACATATCCAGAAACTAAGATTTCCAAAACATCTTTCATGTACGTGATTAGTATTTTCTCTTCATTTCTCAAAACATTTATTTCCTCAAAAATCAAGCTTGTTGTCCATAGGCCTTTCAAAAATTATGACGCAAGCATACGTAAACATTTAACCAAAAATAATACAGTTGAAAATAACTTAGACATAGCTTGACATCATACCCAAACTTTTTGGACTGAAAATACTGATTTGAACATTCTGGACGTCAGTGGACGCAGGGTGGACGCGCGTCCATCTGGGCGTCCTCACCTTCGGCTTTTTCCTTAATTTTTCCCAAAAATCTGGACGTCAGTGGACGCACGCTGGACGCGCGTCCGCTGGGGCGTCCTCTCTTACGGCTTTTTCTTTAATTTTTCCCAAAAATCTGGACGTCAGTGGACGCACGCTGGACGCGCGTCCGCTGGGGCGTCCTCTCTTACGGCTTTTTCTTTAATTTTTCCCAAAAATCTGGACGTCAGTGGACGCACGCTGGACGCGCGTCCGCTGGGGCGTCCTCTCTTACGGCTTTTTCTTTAATTTTTCCCAAAAATCTGGACGTCAGTGGACGCACGCTGGACGCGCGTCCGCTGGGGCGTCCTCTCTTACGGCTTTTTCTTTAATTTTTCCCAAAAATCTGGACGTCAGTGGACGCACGCTGGACGCGCGTCCGCTGGGGCGTCCTCTCTTACGGCTTTTTCTTTAATTTTTCCCAAAAATCTGGACGTCAGTGGACGCACGCTGGACGCGCGTCCGCTGGGGCGTCCTCTCTTACGGCTTTTTCTTTAATTTTTCCCAAAAATCTGGACGTCAGTGGACGCACGCTGGACGCGCGTCCGCTGGGGCGTCCTCTCTTACGGCTTTTTCTTTAATTTTTCCCAAAAATCTGGACGTCAGTGGACGCACGCTGGACGCGCGTCCGCTGGGGCGTCCTCTCTTACGGCTTTTTCTTTAATTTTTCCCAAAAATCTGGACGTCAGTGGACGCACGCTGGACGCGCGTCCGCTGGGGCGTCCTCTCTTACGGCTTTTTCTTTAATTTTTCCCAAAAATCTGGACGTCAGTGGACGCACGCTGGACGCGCGTCCGCTGGGGCGTCCTCTCTTACGGCTTTTTCTTTAATTTTTCCCAAAAATCTGGACGTCAGTGGACGCACGCTGGACGCGCGTCCGCTGGGGCGTCCTCTCTTACGGCTTTTTCTTTAATTTTTCCCAAAAATCTGGACGTCAGTGGACGCACGCTGGACGCGCGTCCGCTGGGGCGTCCTCTCTTACGGCTTTTTCTTTAATTTTTCCCAAAAATCTGGACGTCAGTGGACGCACGCTGGACGCGCGTCCGCTGGGGCGTCCTCTCTTACGGCTTTTTCTTTAATTTTTCCCAAAAATCTGGACGTCAGTGGACGCACGCTGGACGCGCGTCCGCTGGGCGTCCATTCATACGGTAAAAATTTTCTGGGCAGCAAAACAGTGCAAAAACTCATATTTTTCCACCTTTTCTTCAACATCATTTTATATGGACATAAATATAGTATATACATACATGCATACGTTAAATTTATGCATACCAAATATATTTTTAAGCCCAAAACACCAATTTTTGCATAGAAATTAACTAGGAAGTTGAAAGCTTAACATATAATTTTCATATCAAATCTTAGCTCCATAATACATATACCTATACAATTGCCTATTTTTAAGTGACTATACCGACTGAAGGGATTTCTTACCTTGCTTGAAGCTTTTTAACCGTAAAGAGTGTTGGGTTCCTTATTTCCAAAAATCCACCGAAAGTCCTAAACAAATTTCACCATAATAACAACAAATCCAAGATTTCTTAGCTTATGATTAAATCTTAAAAAGAGTTCCAACTCATTAAACCAAATATTCATAAAACTTACCTAGTGTTTGAAGAACTTGAAGGAATTTTACTTATGATCCTTGGTTATGGAGTTCTTGAAGATCAACTATGGTGAAGAATAAAAATGATCACACTCTCTCTCCTCTCTCCCTATTAATTTCGGCCAAGGTGAAGTCTTCCTAAGCTTGGAGATCAAGTAAATGTGATCTTATCCAAAGATAACATTATTTTAATTCATGATATTTTTGAAGAATGGATTTTCTAGACAGTTAGGGATTAAATCAGATAAATCTTTGATGGAAAATAGCTTAATTCGGGAAATTATTAATACCATAATTATTCTAAAATTAATCCCGATATTAATCACCCAATTTCTGAATTTTTCAATACATCGCGAAATTTAGCGGTTCGCAGGCTCGTAACAAGTTACATCCTTATAACTCATCTAGTATCAATCTTAACTAAGAAAAATGTTCATACTTAATCACATTATGTATAATAATCCATTTCTTATGAAAATTCGAACCAAATATGCGTCCTTAAAATTTTCACGGTTCGTGCCTGGTACGTAGATCGTAACTTATTAATAACTATTCTTGCTAAAAAAAATTCTCTGAAAGTACTAGGGTTCATTTCTTAATTATTATAACTTACAAAAATATTTATTCCTCGAATTCAAAAATTATCGAAATTGGTGAGGGGTTACAGTATTACATTTAGAAAAGTAGACGGATTAGATTAAAAAAAAAAATTAATGTGGTGACATTTTCGTAATTATCACCAATTTTACTATGTAAACTTGAACACTAAAATATGCAATTCTCATACTTTTCCAAGTTTTCACATTTAGTGGTAACATTTTGCATATTTAGTATTAAAAGATTGCACTTGCAAAAATGCGAAAGTGCATTGTACTTAGGGTTTTGATTGAGTTTTTGATTTTATTTGGCTTAGTGGTTCACTTTTTATTGCTTAAGATCAAGCATTTACGGTTTAGATTTAAAATTTAGTTTTTTTCGTTGATTTTATAAAATTTACCAGATTTGCATATTTAGTTCTTAAAGATTGCATATTTGAGTGTTCAAGTTTGTATAGTGAAATTGATGATAATTACGAAAATGCCACAGTGTCAGAGCAACTGTGGTAGAGGGCAGCAAGGGCTCGGAGCACCAACTCCTCTTGTGGACCTTCAAGCAAGTGTCTAAGTCATTTAGCAAGGAGTAGTGGCATTGACCCACTTGGTGGTGTTGGTGTAGAGTTTCGTTCCCCATTGCCACCCCAAGATGAAGTTGACGTGATATCACCACAATGAGAGAAAACCCAACGATGAGAAGGAATGCATGCAACAGGCGGCTGACCTCGCTCCGGGAGAAGAGCGATCGAGGGCTAAGGCATGAAAGGGAGGGATGAGGGTGTTCAAAGTGGTGGGTCAACTAGACGGCCTGCCAGTTCTAGGTTGATTAGGCAAAAGTGTGTCGGTCCATGATAGGATATAGCCAAATGTCAAGGGGTCATCAACCAAGAGATCAAACCAGAACCAAGCTAGTGGGGCGAGCGTTCACAACACTCATAAATGGTAAATTACTCAGGTCAACCAGCTCCACACAAGCTCACCGTGCAAAGACTGACCTCACACAAGCAAGATGATGTGATCAGGCAGCTGCAGAAAAATATAGAAGAATTAGAGAAGAGAGCGGAGATCAAGGAGAAATCACCCGAACTCGAAGTAAGTATGACAGCACCATAAACTCTGAGTATAATAGACGATCTCCTCCCCAAAGACTTTAGGCCTCTGACTACATGTACACATGACGAGGAATAAGGCGGCTATGGTGATGGCAAAGGCATATGACACAATAATGTGTAGAGCATTCCTATCCACTTTGGATGGGACAACATGGGATTGGTTCAACACAATCCCGGATAAATCAATACAAGGTTTCGTCGAGCTCTTAAACAACTTCTTAACATATTTTTCTAACAACATTCAGTGCAAGAAACACTTTGCTTATTTGTGTACTTTCAGACAAACCAAAGGGGAAAGTCTAAGGGATTTCGTAACTAGATGGAAGAAAGAAGTGTACAATGTGTATGATGTCGATAAGAAGGTAGTCGTTTTAATTTTCACCCAGACATTGATGTCGGGAGAATTATACAAACACTTCAACACTAGCCTTCATTGGACTTACAACGAGTTGATGAGGATGACTAACCGTTTTTCATAAACAAAGGGAGCTGATAAGAAGATGAGAGAAGATGTGGAAGGCAAGGTAGGAGGATAAAAACAAACAAAGCTTAGCAAAAAACAAAAAACAACAACAAACAAACAAACAAACAAACAAACAAAAAACAAAACAAAACAAAAAATATGCCCTAAGGGTGTAATAAAGGTCAGAGTTCTCCCATTCGACAAAAGTAGTGGTTCATTGGCTACAAGAACACTAAAAGTGTTGGTTAGGGGTTCACAATTACGCACAACTCTAAGGGGACCATAGGGTTCGACCCTATGACACCCAACGAGCAGTGGATCCTTCATTGAGAAACACTAAGGGGTTTGCTCGGCTAGTTCAATGGCGCACATATACACAAGTCTAAACTCATGACAATTCGAGTTAGAATTGTATGTTTTGTCTTGGTGTGAACCATGGAACGGGTTTTTTTATTTAAAGAAAAAAAAGTGGAAAATGAGGGAGTGTGGTAGAACTTTGTCCTAGTCCTGGGCTCCATCTATTCAAATCTCGACTCCTATAGGTGCAACAATAAATAAATAAATAAATAAAAAGCAAACAACAACAACAAAAAGAGGTTGAGGTCAGTCTTCGACCATCCTCGGTCGGTGCCCAATTGAGGCCAAGCCTTGGCAAAAAAGGAAGCTGAGGTAAGTCCTCGGCCATGAGATGGCGGAGGCCAATTCTTGGTATGCAGGTTCAAGCCATGGTATCTGCTAAGAAAAAAAAATTATTATCATTATTATTATTTTAAAAAAATACAAGAGAGTAAATTATCGTTACTCCCTAGCTTACTCGGCTATGCTCGCAGCTCGGTGGACTAATTACTAGATAATTGGATAACCATCTTGACCTCAGATCCAACTCGTGCACTTTTGGTCTAACCCGTCAAAGCGATTAAGACAATCAAATAGTAACAGTGAGTTGAGAGGAGCATAGAGCGGTTGTACCAAGTGCAGAGACAAGGCACTTATTAGAACACTGCCTCATTAAGGAGCAATAGTTATGGAGAAGAGACACAATTATTAAAAGGTCGTTGTTCTCATTAATTATTGTACCTATTATACTTAGTAGCCATTGTATAGTACAAAAGTTGAGTCCCTGTGACTAGTAGGGGACACGGTAAAGCTTGTACTCAAAACTGGTAGTAATACGACTTGTTGTTTACTCACTGTTCATTGTACTCATACCCACACACACACACGTGTGGATCTCAGAGATAAATCAAAATTATAATGCATAAAGGGGTAGCCAAATGAGTAGAGCTTGATTCTCGTATATAATAATAGGTCTTGTGTAAGTGATTGAAGCATATTTTGTAACAAACAAATACCCGGAGTATCGGGTTATCAATCCACAGGGAAGTAGGGCGTATCAAGTACTAGTTACTAATCCCCTCACAAGAAACTTATCCTATCGAAAATGATGATTGATTGTTTGCAAATGTAGTAGTAAATAAAGAGAATAAAGAAAGCAAGTTGATGAAAACAAGAGAGTGAGAGTGTGATTTTCGGGTTCAAGTGTTTAATCACCTAGTGCCAATCTAAAGTGAGATATTTAATTTAGGTTTAAACAAGTGTTTAAGATGCACATAAGGGAGGAATTATCCTCAAAACTCCAACAATACATGAACAAGGACAAGCATCTTAAACCCCCTTAACTAAAAGCTCTTTTCCAAGAAGCAATAGTTAAGTGCAATTGTGGGTGCCCTATTTTATATCCTAACTCCCATCAAGACATAAATATAGCAATGAAACAAGCAATTTGGATCCTTAATCACAAGCATCAACAATATAAAACACAATTGCAACATAAGTCATAAAACTCAAATATAAATATATCATTAAAGCATGAATAACTAGGCATAATAGGTTCATAAACACTTTTCATCCAAAAATCCCTAAGTTGTTTTAGTCAATCATGGCTAGTATTGAATTCAAAGCACACATGTTAAAGAGTTTACAAGAAACTAAGAAAGTAAAGGAAAAGGGGAAGATATTCTCCCAAATGTAGCCTTCCTAGCTTTTCCTTCTTGCTCCAAAGCCCTTGTAGCTCCTTGAGGTGACTATCTTCTCCCAAAAGTGTGGATCCCTCCTTGAATTCTTGAAGAGACAACACACCCTTTCACTCACTCCTTTTTGTCTCCAAAAAACACAGCTCCCACTTAGGGTTTGAAGGGAAATGATGTTATATATAGTTGGGGTGGAGAGTGAGGGCAAAATAGAGAATTCCGAGCATTAAAAATTGCATATCTAAGGATTCTTGATGTGTCGAACCATTACAGAGCATAAAATATGGCATTCTGCCTATTCTCGACGCGTCCAGAATCCTCCTATGACACTGATCCAATTTGTAGGCTGATTTTGACCCTTTTTCCATCCGATCTACACTTTGATATCTTCATAAGAGTTGTATCCCTTGAAGTCTTCTTTCCAATGATGCAAGAATCACTTGAATTAGACATTCCTAGACTGAGATATGATCAAAATACTAAGATGTCGACATACTTAGCGCGAATTATAACTCTTTGGTCTTTTGACCATTTTTCCTTTCGATCTACACTTTGATATCTTCATAAGAGTTGTATCTCTTTAAGTCTTCTTTCCAATGGCGCAAGAACCACCTCATTTGGATATTTTTAGGATGAGATATGTCGAATTACCGAGATGTCACCATGGTTGTGCGAATTACAACGCTTTGATCTTTTGCTCCACTTTTCCCTTGTTTTGTTCTTGTGATCAAATCCATTGAAAGTGCCACTCTTTGGCTCCCTTGGAAGTATTTTAGCCACCTCTTTATCATCATATTGGCTCCCTTTGACACCTAATGCATCCAAATGTATGAAAGTATTCATCTTTGCTTCAAAAGCTTTCCAAATCTAACTCCTTGCAAAATAACACAATTTAGTCCTAATCTCATGAAATTTGGAATGATCTATAAGCAAAATGAATTAGTAAAAAGAATAAAAATATAAACAAATAAATACTTATTAGTAAGATCATCCCACGGTGATATGTGCAATACTTTTTAGTTAAAATATAATAGTTTTTATAACTACTTAGAAAATTATTACATCTTAACTAAAAAGTATTATATGTCTAACGTGAGACTATGTCATACAAGACTTACTCAATACACAAAGGTTACGAGTTTAATGTTTGTTAACATCTTTGATCGAGCCTGCCACATGGAGTTTTCCTAGTGAAATTTACTTTAATCAAATTTAGCTATTAAGTATCTTTATACTTGAACATTAAAATTTCACGAAAAATAGTATATTGTTGGCGAATAAGAAATGGTCTGACTCGCGTTATTTACTTATTTTGCATGAGATATGAAAAATATACAACTAAACACTTTTTAGAGAATAGTTCACCAATTAAATGATGAAAGTGACAAATAAAAATTCTGAGATATATACTTATCTTAAAGTCATCAATGTTATAAAATATTAACAATAATTGTGATTTTACGAAGAATGAAGAACACTGAAATGGGGAAGGAGAAAGCACACTGCAATATTATTGATGTTTTCTGGAGTGATCTTTACAAGGGGGAGAGCTGATTGTTTATACTGGCATGGAATGAGTAAACAAATATATATATACAGTAAATTGATATAATTGTTCTAGCCTAATTGGTTGGTCAAAAGGCTACAAGCAAACTCCATGATTCCAGTGTTCCCTTGTTGTTATCTGATGATGGATCAGACCTCTAGCTGCATTTGGATATCCACCATTTTCTGTTTGTTTCATAACACTCCCCCTTGGATGTCCAAATGTTGAACACTATATTGCCTCGTTAAAAACCTTACCAAAGAAAAACCCGGTGGGAATAAAAACTTTGGGTAAGGGAAAAAGAGTACAATATGTGCTCCCCCTGATAAAGACATTATTGAAGATCATGTTTATGTGCTCCTCCTCGTTTCTGGAGATTTTTGAGATGATGCCATACGGATTAATAACGTTCTCCATTGGCCATCATCTTATCATACTCATGCCTCATTAAAAACCTCGCTAGAAAAACACAGTGGGAAAAACCTAGCCGAGGGAAAAAGAGTACATGGTATGTTTAATTATGTATTACACTGGTTGCCTCATTAAAAAACCTTACGCTAAGAAAACCCAGTGGGAAAAAAAAAACTTAGCTAAGGGAAAAAGAGTACAACCATATCCCCAACATAAATTTCAGAGCATAATATTCGTGATTCATTATGCTCCCCCTGAAGATAACATTATTCAAATCCCTTATTTTAAACTTCAAAATGTAGAGGAATTTTGTGAACAATCATGTTCAACTATCAGTGGGGTGAATATATTTCATAATAATTGTGTGACTCTTTTTAGAGCTCACGTGGGTATAATACTGACATCATCATGTCTATTTAATTTTCATAATATACCCACAATCCTCATTGTCCTCTTATAGAACAATGGTGTAAATTATAGTACAATCAGTTTTTGGGACTTGGCATCACGGGAATATAATAATAGCCAGTATCCGAGTAGCTCATTATATATTGGCTTGTCTAAGTAGCCAACCAGAATCATTTATGGGTTAACTGGTGTATAAATTTCTTTTCAAGGAAATACTCGATCTTTCAAGTCGAGATAATATTAAGCTTTCACATACAAGCTTTTCATTTCAAAATCCCCGTTTTTATACATGAGCTAACATCATTAAGCTCTTTATATATTTCATTGATGTTGATACTGCATCAATATTGACTGAAATGTTCATTAGTAACTCTTTATTGGACACACAATGGCACATATTATTCCTTCTTCACGAGGATAATAACTCCATTCGCAACTCTTTAAAGAGTACATAATGACACATAATATAAGCATATTTCTTCTTCAGGAAGAAAATTTCTCAGTCAGTCATCAACTGATTCAGGTCATATTTAGACCTTCATATTGCGATTTTCGCTTTCTCTTATATTAAGAACTTTCAAATCCATCACGGATTTTTCAAATATACTGTCCAATGACCCATATTTATGCGGTCATGACTTCAATCATATATTATCCAATGACCCATTTTTATGCGGTCATGATATTTATTAACTGCATATTATTCACTGCCAATGATATAATCAGCGAAACTTATTGCCATCCATTTCTGATGAGGATATGGGAGAGTATAACAATTATGGGTATCTGTGTAAACCCATGAGCTCCAAGCCTCACCTTTTATCACATCATTATTCTCTTTTGTACCAACACCTATTCAACAGTGTGTACACATAATATAGAGAATAGCGAGCTGAGCTATTTGCCTTCCTTAATTGCTCATTTTATTTATCAATTAATCAAGGCACTTCTTATGCCTAATTCTGGCCAGATTGAGCAATTATAAAGGCAATTGAGTTGTCGACAACATTTTCATAATTTTCTCCCATATCCATAATAATTCATGGCAATTTCAAAATCAACCAGATAATAGTCATTTCCCATCAACATTTATATCTAGTTGTTTCGCATCCCAGTATTAATTATTTGGTGCACCACTGGGTATTTCGTCCTTTGACGAATGTCTCTTTTAGACATCATTGATAGATATATCAATAGATATATATTTGGCAGGAATTAATAATCTATTGAACATTCAGTTCAGTCAATCTAGTATGTGGATTTTTGAAGATCTTTTCATTTTATGAAATTTTCTCGGCATTCAAATTTTCAAAATAATTAATTTGGGCACATATCTCCCCCTAATGCCGTGAAAATGATCTTCATGCAGTCTGCGTATCAAATGATCTCGTATCATGGGCTCTAGATTTTTATACAATACATGGATATTTATAATCAACATGTATATCTAGCTTATTTAATAGCCCGTAGAGATACGCAATGATGTGAAAATAAAATAGACTGCATATTAATAAAACACAGATTTTGGGAAATGTCCAAATTTTACCACGTACTAGATGTAAGTAGATGGTATTCATTTTATGCAGTATATCAGATTTTGATAAAAACAGTAGTATATCAATTTTGATCTCCCCAATATATAATTTCTATTTAAGCATGCTTAATATGGGAGACTACTATTTGACATACATACAATGTCCAATATTATTAATTCAAATCTGACATTTCAATATTTAGCCCAAAGTGACCCAATTGCTCATGTCATAATTTAAAATAATTTGGGTTTTTAAATCGTAACATCTTATATACTCAAGCGTATATGCAATCATATAATGTATATGATATGATAGATACAGCAAATACATAATTTAAAAGCAATAATAAGTGGAATAAGAAGTAAGGCATATATGATTCCACATTATATCATAAAGTGCCGAAATAGCTTTAATCAAAATTAAAACAATTAAAGTGAAAAACACTTTACTTTTATAATAGGATGCCAAGCTAATCCATTTTCTCAATTTATGAGAAATCATCATCATCATTATCATTATCATCACATATTCAGGATGATTTAATCAGTCGTGCCAAAACTTAAAATTATTCAAATCAGTAAACTTTTAGTTTACAATAAGATTGGCTACAATGACACTCTTTCTAATGCAATATAATCATGAGGAAAAGAGGAGAATTTTGCAATACACATTTCTTCCCTGATATTGCCTTTGTAAAAGAATTCTCAATTCATGTCTTTTATAGTCTCAACATGACATTAGTCATTACAAATATTCAAATTCAATAAATTTCTATGAGACTTTGGAGGGAACAACGCAATACAATTTTCAATAAATTTGTTCCTCCAGGCAATAATATATTGGCTCATTCAGAGCTTTCAATCATCTCGTACTACCAAACATTGTAGTAACAAATTCCTCATCTTTTCAATGTACAGAAACACTTTGCACTTTTAATCATTGTATGTGTGGTTGCACTATCCACAACACATACGTTTTTCTCATTCCTTTCTTGATCCAATCAAGAGTGATGATGTATTCATTTGCTTCTTTGAAGCATATATCCTTTAAGGATTAGACATCACATGATTTATCATGGATCACATCCAATTTTCTCCATATGGTATTTAATTTGGAGATAGCATATGCCAAACAAGCATAATTATACAATTTTTATCCCATGATTTTGATAAACATATCGAAATATATTTCTTTTATAACATTTGGGATAAACTTTATGGCCTTTAGCATAATATTAATTATGCCAAATTTTATTTCATGCTGATTCACATAGCCATAGCATGAGAGAGCAATTTGTGACACAAATTAATTGTCCCATAATATACATANCAATATTTTATATTTCAGATGCTCTCGAAATTTAATCATCAATTGGATGCAAATATATAGATCATATTTTTATCATGTCATAATAATAATTTTAGGGAAATATGATCAGTGATTGATAATATTTTATCATATTTAAAATATTAGAAAGCAGCAAACCTTAACGGTCAAAAACTCCGACATAATATTTCAATAATTATTTTCTGTTATGCTCCGCAATTGTCTAGAGTTTGCATGCCTTGATGTCAAGGTCCCGAAAAACACCTATAGCATTCCAACCATCTTGACAGAATGACGGGGACCTATAAATCAAAACAAATATCATCATCCATAATAATTACTCCATTATCTATTATTATATATATAATAATATATAATTCGCCGAAAGTTATGCTTATTTAGCTATTGGCATATGTATATACTACTTAGTATAATATATATATATGCATTATATATAAGGTGGTGGGGAATCCCACTACCTCAAGTAGTATATATAATATCTTATATACTTATTATATATGATATAATAATTTAAATAAGTGGGAGAGTGGAATCATGTCTCCCTGTCCTTTTCTTTGCCATGCTTCTTTATGCTTTCCAGCAATAATCAACAACAGCATACACCATCGCCGGTCACCGGGAAACACCGCCGCTCAAGATGTCGACGGAAGAGCACCACCGTCGCTGCAGACGCATGGATTGCTGTGGGCTGGAGCGGTGGAGCACGGTGACGGTGGCAGTGGTATGGTTCGACATGGTGGTTGCGAAGGCGGCGTCAGTGGAGCGGAGAGACGCCGCTGCCGTTCAGTCGCCTGCTATGCCGTCTCCAACTGCCGCCGCTATCAGTCCGTCTTCGTTGGAAGTCAACCGTCGTCGCACCATCGACGCAACAACAGATCGGAGGATGTTATCGTGGATGTGACAGTGGTGTCGGCGGCAGTGGCATCGCGGTGGTGGCCGCGGCGGTGCAAGGTGCCGGCGTTGGATTGCCAAGATAGTGGTACGGAGGTGATGGTTTTGTGTGTTTTTATTTTATTTATTTTCATCTTTGGTCTGGCCGGAAAAAATGGTGACCACCAGGAAAAATTGGTGTTCACCGGCGAATTGGATGGGTTTGGTTTCGGAGCACTTTCGTGCTGATAACGTGTTATAAAATATTAACAATAATTGTGATTTTACGAAGAATGAAGAACACTGAAATGGGGAAGGAGAAAGCACACTGCAATATTATTGATGTTTTCTGGAGTGATCTTTACAAGGGGGAGAGCTGATTGTTTATACTGGCATGGAATGAGTAAACAAATATATATATACAGTAAATTGATATAATTGTTCTAGCCTAATTGGTTGGTCAAAAGGCTACAAGCAAACTCCATGATTCCAGTGTTCCCTTGTTGTTATCTGATGATGGATCAGACCTCTAGCTGCATTTGGATATCCACCATTTTCTGTTTGTTTCATAACAATCAATTCATTGTTAGTGGGGATTGCATGCATCAATGGTTAGATTTGTCATCCTACATGACCGGCCACCCATTCCACCCTACTTATCCTTTCAAAATATAAATTGTTAATATTTATCTATTTTATATACTAATTAAAATACAAGTCTTAATACGCCCCCTCAAGATTAAGGTTCTCAAAAGAGAATATTGAGCTTGTCCCTTAGAAGATTGAATCTAGAAATGGTGAGTAATTTGGTGGAGAGATGTTTGCCAGTTGGTCCTTTGTAGAGATGTAGTTCACTTGTACCTCCTTTGATGCTACTTGTCATGATCAAAGTGAAAGTTTATTTCTACATGCTTAGTTCAGACATAAAAAACATGATTTGCACATAGATACGTAATATCAAGATTGTTACACTAGAGTCGAGGTAATTTTGCTACGGTGAGTCCAAGTTCACAAATGAGAGCAACTAACCATATTACTTCTACTCAGACATCTACTATAGCTTTGCATTCTATTTTTGTTGAGGATCTAGGCACTATCTTTTGCTTCTGACAAGCCCAAGAGATTAAATTTTTTCCAATGAAGATAGCAAAGCCACTAGTGGATTTAGTCATCCGGGCACCCCACCCAATTAGGGTCCGAGAAAGCATGAATATCTTCAAAGTTAGATTTCGTAAAACGTAGTCCGTAGTCTAGAGCCTCTTTGACATACCTTAGAACTCGTTTGAGTGCCACCCAGTAGTGCTCAGTGTTGGTCTACTGATGAGAACAAGAATTTCTATGTTTACAAAGTACAAGAAGTGAGGTATTTATAGGGATAGAAGAGACACTCCTAGCTAGAGCATGAGTAGTAAAAGTAAAGTTACAATAATATACTGAAATAGATTGGGAATCATACACATGATAAAATCCTAATATGGGGAAATAAAAGTATATTAAAATTTTATAATTTAATAATATATAAATTCATGACTTAAAAAAATGTATCTACTATTATATTTTTAAACCACTTTAATATAATCTTGATTTTAATATAAGACAATGATAATATTCCTGCACCGCACATAGAACAACTAATAATGATATGGAGTAATAATAATAGAAATAATTGTTTTATATTTATCGACTGCTTATCTATGAACTGATTTACTTATTATGAGTTAATTAAGTGAAGTGTGGGTAAAAAGTTTGGGAATAAAATTTAAGAAACTGAATTGGATTATCCAAGAGATAAGTAAGTTTAATTAGAGTGTTTAAGGTAGATTAAGCAGCAGAGAAACAGAGATTTTGATAAGACATATGTACGGTGAGAAATGTTAATGTGATGTGTGAGTTTGATTGAGGGAAAATAGAAAAATGCATTATTGGCACTGAATTCAAGTTTCCAACTCAAACCGCACTAACTAGTTTTGACTATAATCACCAATGCATAGCACCCTGCCCCTCTTTTACTGTTCAATGGGACCTTCCTTAACTCGCCTGCCTCCCTCTAACTTCACTACTTTTCCTTCAAATAGTAATATTGCGGAGAATTCTTTTTCCAATTTCCTCACTATGGAATAATTATAATAATTCTTTAGAAAAAAAAAAAACACTTTATTCATTATCTTGTTCCATCAACATATGTGGTTTGACTATAAAAGTTTTGTTTTCTTAAATAAAATATTTTATTTAAACACGTGAATGAAGCAAAAAATTCAAAAAATCCACCATATTATATATCTTTAGTTAATAAATTATGTATATATTATAATTAACAATTTAACTTATTATGTACCTTCAATTAATAAATTATGTGTCTACTAAAATTAACATATTACGTACTTTTTAACTTATTTAACTGGAGATATATAATCTAAATATATTTTAGATCATGACACAATATAAAGTGAACCCTATTCTATAGTATAATTTGCACAATACCGCACTCTTATTAATCAAATTCAATTTGACCCTATCAATTAATACCCATAGAGTACTCGAGTCAAATCTGTCCCAAACCTATTTAAGAGAGGAAAAAAAAAACTACTAAATATAATTATCACTAACAAGTGAAAGCGAAAGTGTGTGTGGTATACATATAGTTGAAATCTATAGTTTAAGGGTTTTCGACGCAAAAATAAAATAGGTATCAGACTACACTGTCAGTTGCTATGCATGTTGTCGACTTGTCCAATAATCAATCGCGCTACTGCTAGTAGCACAGGACTGATCACCGAATACTAATCATTTGAATGAGATGAAACAACCAGTAGTTGAAGCATAGTACTTTCAGACAGCCTCATACCCAAACTTCTCTACCATCACGTAAATATATGTGAAACCAAAACTTAGGAGATTTGATGAGATATCACCTCAAATTTCCATTTCCATAAAACATGAAAAATCACGTTTTTTTTTTCTCAAACCTGTCCACAATCCCATCTAACCTGTGTTCTTTACAGGGCGAGAAATTTGTACACAAGATGAGTGAGTACTAGCTCAAGAAATAAACTCCGCTAAAACATTTATATTGATATATCAGTATCTGAAACTGTATGACAAGATATACATGCTGTTGCCTCCCTTGTAATATGCCTAGAGGCAAAAGGGGACTTGCGAACAAACTAAGAGGGATCCCCTGCTATGTCAAAAGGTGGTAATATTACCGACGGACGAGGTGCATCCTATTTGTATTTTAAGCTAAGCTGTTCAGATGTACTACAGTTCACCACCAAGAAAATGGGAAGAAAAATCGTCTAGCTGGAAAGAGTAGAGAAAAGAATTACGGTACCTGCAAGAAAATAAGTAAGGAAGAAGTTAGAAGCAAGTAGATCCAGGCATTTATTGTGCTTGTTATGTACTTATGCCATATGAATGACCTAAACTCTGAAACAATCACAGACTTCAAAGAGTACAACGTAACTAAAGGTACCATGAGCAGCTACAGGTACCAAGAGCAGCTACGTATTGAGTGTAATCTCTCTACAACTCTACTATATACCAATTATATTTCTTATGTTAATGGGGAGGACTGGAAGACTAACAAATACGGATAAAAATCCTTTTAAGGATTAATACATACATGGTTATCAGATTTTTACAAGCAGCCATGCTTTCTGAAATGAAAAGAAAATAATTTCTGTAGTTCAGAGCTTACCAAGAAAAGAAACTCCCAAGACACCAAAAGCATGTTAGTAAGGCAGTTTCTTTCTATTGTTCATGGACTGTCAATATCCTCAAACGATCTTCTGGCAGACAAATCTCTATAGACCTATAGATATATTGCAGCTTCCAGTAGAAATACATAAAATAATTATGGAAGAGCATCCGCATATTTAAGTTTTTTGAAAAGTAATCAGCTTTTTTTTCACACAATCACTACCTCTTTAGTCTTTACTCTACTCAGAATCTGAATCAATACTTAAATATAATCTTGGTCTTACAGCTCGGCGTTGCCGAGAGATTGAAAAAGGGCTATCTGATCTTTCTCTAGTCTTCTTGGATTTATTATTATCATTCATCCCAAGGAGCAGAGAAGCTGCACCAAACAAGAAAACTATATTAGTTTATCGAGAAGCATAATACATTAGTTCAGGTCACATACCACAGTTGCATAACCAATCTCAACTATGGTAAACTAAAAAGAAAATAAAATGCAGTAAAATAATGAAAATGCCATGATTAGTGATTAGTTATATAGACCTACCAGTATCAGCTAATGAATCCAAACTGCCACCACCATCCTTGGATTGCAATTGCTGCACTGAGTTAAAGCCATTAACAGCAGCAAGATCACCATGACTCCCAATACCTCCAACCCCAAGCCTAAGTGAAATCAAATCTTCATTTCGAACACCATTTGAGACGTCTGGCTGATCTCTCATATCAATATCTATGGCTGTATCTGATGGCCTTGTTGGCAAAAATATCTGAAGTGAATCATTACCATCAAATGACAGGGGATTATCAACTAAGCCATCATTTATATCCACAGTAGGATGACCAACAAACGATTCAGGTACAACATCAGCAGAACCCAAGGTGGTATCCGTGGTCAACCCATAGCCATTAACACCAGTAGGACAATTAACGGAACCATGCTGCACATCAACTAAAGAGCCAGAGACATCTGGATCAGTATCAAAAAATTGAAAGCCAGGACCACCCTGGGTATTGGGGAGTGAAGACCACATAGACATTCCAAAGTCGTCATTGCTAACATCAAAACGATCTAGGCATGAATTGCCTCCATTAGCTAGAGGTGGGTCTTCATTGTAAGGATCTTGAATTCCTTGTTGAAGTGAAAAAGAGACTGAGCCAGCATCTGTCCTATTATTGGTGTAGACAGGTTCTGGAGATATTAGCGGCTCATTTTCTTCTTCTGAATCACTTAGGACAATAACTTCAGCGTCCCCTGATGGAGCAGACAGATTTCGACCACTAAAAGCATATGCTTGATCAATATTATGTGACATCGATTCAAGTTCAAATCCATTGGGGGTTGAGAAATCAAGGTTTGCATTTCCATCCTGATTTACACTGGGGTCCTCCCCTTCTTTGCCACTTCCAGTGGCACTGCTACTAATAATATCCTGTCCAAGCATTTCAAAATTTTCTTGTAATAGGTTTCCTGATGAATATGCCTGGACATCAGTAGGTCTATTGGGTATCCAATCACCATTGGCATCTTTTTTCCATCCAACTTTCAGACTTAAATGGCCATCTGAACCACATTCCTGCTTGACCTGCTTAAGAAGTTCAGGCCTCAATTTGGAATCTGCATCTGAAGACATACATAGACTTCCATCAGGTAAGTGCCACTGCCCAAGATCCCCAAGACTCCTCCGATCACCTTCCACCTTAGCACGCCAAGAACCATCGGGTTTCACCTCAATCTCAGTCACATCTTCTCCACAACTCTTCAACTGCATGAGAGTGAGAGAAAGAGAGGCAAGAATTATTTAAAATGAAATAAAAAGCACATTATACATGCACATCTTGGATAAAAATTGGAATCAGGAAAAAAGCTACAACAAACTATTACCTTTGAAGCAATTCGATTGAAATATGGGTCAATGATTATATGCTCCAGAGAGTAATTCTTGAGGCAAATAGGGCATTGCCACTGCAGCACAACATTTGTCAAAAATATCACCCTAGACTGAAAATGGAAATCTAGGGGAAATCCAGCATTGATAGCAGAAAACTGACAGAGATGACTCTTTTGCATAGTGAGTTACCTTCCTTGACCGTTGATTCATTTCAACAAAAACCTCAAGATCAAAACAGCCCATGTGAACACAGGGCTTGAATCTTCCAGCAACCTTCATCCTTGATCCACTCATCTGAAGCAGCAGATTAGAAAATGAAGATATTGCTTAGATATAGCTGCATTGAATAATGATAACATATGCAATAAAACCATCCTTATAGGAAAATAAGAAATTTTATTTATGACTAGGGGAGCCAGCATGCAGAAGGAATGCTTGAAAGTAGTAACACATTACATTCTTTATTGGTAAAGGAGAGCAGAATGATTTAAGTGTTTGTTTGGCCTCTGCTGGAAGCTCCTAGAAAAAGAGGCCTTTACCCCATAGTGTTTGGCCAATTACACTTTTTGGAGTTAACAAACTCCAAACTAAACTGTCCACACACCATACTAGCAAGGCTACAAAGCATAGGACCCATGTAGTCACTAATATCATGACAATGCAAACCGACAAATCCATTTTTCTTCAGTTTAGAGCTTATGCCAGCCACCTTGACAAGTTACCTTATATGAAAATGGATCTCATTATCTAAATCATTTGAGACACTCAAATGGGAGAAACGTTAGATGCAATATCAACAGTATGCAAAGGGACTTGACTCATTCAAACTTGTCAGGTACACGTGGAACTTGCTGTCTTTCTGGAATTCCACTCCTCAATCACATAAACTTATAACATTGCTTGAGTCAAATTAAGTTAATGGTGAGAGATGTAGAAGTCCAGGGTCATATGGATGAAGCTGAGGTATAACAACCCTTTATCCACAAAATGTTGATTCTTCCACAAAGTAATGAGCATAACAAATATGTAAACCTCACTATGAGGCCAACTTTACTTCTTTTTTTTTTTTATAGGAGAGGATTAGAGGGAGGAAAGGGGCAGGCAGCCATGGGGGATTTGCATTTGTTACAATCACAAAGTTTATCTTCAAATATTTATTTACTTACAGGACATCGAAGGTTCACAGGAATAGAATCAGCTACAACTTCAATATCACTGTCACTGTCAGCATTTTCTGTGGCATTTCCACCGCCAACACAACGGCAAACACGAGCAAGAGCATCTTCAAAAAGCTCACCATCCGACACTTTAGGTATACTACTAAGTATCTAAAAGAAGAATTAAACACAGAATAAGAATCATAGAAAAAGTTGCTTCTCAAACAGTATGTCAACAACAAATCTTCCAAGTTCAATGTCAGATGTAAATTCATTTTCTTGACAAGTGATGAAAAAATGTTTTACAAGCTAAACCAAAAATAAAGAAGGCAACAGCAGAAGTAAATATTTCACTATCTTCAACCAAAATACTGTACTTTTTGAGACAACGGTCAAACTAGAAGTGACCTGTACTGAGATTGCCACACAAGTTGACAGTGAACAACTAAAAGAAATGTACTAGACTACTAGTAAATTCACTTGCTACTCACTACCACCAGAAAATAGCCAACCAAAAAGCCCAAGCAACATAACCAATAGTAAATTCACTTGCTACTCACTACCACCAGAAAATAGCCAACCAAAAACCCCAAGCAACATAACCAAACAAACAAAGAATAATAAAACAAAACAAAATACCTGTTGGACAGTACGCCGCTTTACAATTCTGACACCTAAACAGAACACACGAGCATCTCCACCTGTCAGGGAAATTTTATTGATTCCATCTCTAGTGTATGCTGTTAGCTGGAAAAACAGTAAAATAACTGAGACAAGCAACTAGAAAACCAAATGCAATTCAGTATGCACATAAAAAACAAAAGTATCATACATGTGAGAAGAGGATGGGTAAGAAACATTTTCAAAGACAATACTACACACACCGCCACCACCACAACCAACCCCCACCCCCACCCCCACTGGCCCACCCATCAAAACAAAAAATGAGGTCAGTAGTACATACAACATGAAAAAAGAAACATAAAGAGAAGCAAGAACAAACTCACTATGGGTCCATCATCTCGACCATTATTTCCTAGCAATTGCGACACAGGTCTATTCATTGCACGAACAGCAAAACCTGAGGTAAAAATGAAGTTACTAAAGCAACTAGAGGTGAAACAAACTAAAAGAAAGCAGGCTTGAGTTCAAAATTCAAGATGAATTATAGCACCCAGTAGCATTGGGGAACCCAGACCAAACTGGAGTTAATTAGGGAAGTCTATACTTCAACTTGCGAGAGCTTCATATGATTTTAAAAGTGAATCTTTGTAGAGCATACCATTGATCTGCAGATCAGCATACTGAGGCCACTGCATCCTAAATTGAACCTTGTCATTGAGGAGCATGCACCAAGCCTGATAATAGCAGCCATGATGAGTTATGAGTAAATACACATAACAGCTTAAGATGGAAATATAGTTCAGAACTCTTATCAAACCTGAAGATCATATTCCTGTCTAGTCAACATGTCTTTATCAGTTTTTGTAAGTTGAAATGTTTTCTCAACACTCTGTACAGGGTTTGTGCTGCAATTTGCAAATGCAATTGAGAATTGTAAATGCATAGCACACAGGAAAAGATGTAAACAGGATGACCATGATAATAGACAACACAAAAACTTAATATATAATGCATTTCACAGTGAAATGATATCTTCTTGAAGAATAGAGGAACTGAGGATATAGAAGCTCTTGAAAGAGAAGCAAGGCAGAGAATGGTTAAAGATGACAGCACCAAAAATTCAACTGAGGGCGCCATCAAATGAAAACAGTTGAGAATAGCAGTATATGACCTACAACTCTACAAGCAATCTTTTTAAAAAGAACAGTTATCTTCACTAGTAAATAACTTCATAGGAATTGTGGCCAGTAATATTGAACCACATGCATCTAAAACAATTTTGAGCCAGAAAGGGGGGGAGGCAAAGGGATGGAAAGCAACTTTTCATAGAAGTGATCAATAATCCTTTACATTGGCAATATAAAATATTTACATAAGATCAACACAAAAAGCAACAATTTTGAACCAGAAATATTGAACCACGTGCATCTAAAACAATTTTGACCCAGAAAGGGGGTCAGAATGTAACATATTTACATAAGATCAACACAAAAAGCAACACAGCAAAAGAGATTAGAATAAGGGTTAATATGGTAACATTTTGTCTATATTCTCAGTTTTGAAAACAGAAACATGTTTACATTTTGTTCAGATGGAAACTAAAACATTAAAGTACTCGGTTTCATAGTTTGTCCATAAAGGAAATGGAGCGCAAAGATGAGGCTAAATGAAAGGTATGGAAGGAAGGATGATTAAAAGGAGTGGGTGGATGGGGATATGGGGTGTGCTGAAGGAGGGGATGGTGGTAAGTGAGGTACTCCAGGCTAGGTGGGAATAACATGTTGACCTTGGGCGAAACAAAGTATAATAGTCAAATTAGGCAGGGGGGGATGGGTTATATTGGATAGATTGTGGATGGCTAGGTGGGTTGAACTGAGGTGGATGTGGGGTTGGTCAAGAGAAGTTCAGTGGGATGGGATTAGGTGAAATAAGTTCCAAAGTGGGTGGGGTCAACAAGATGGGGTTGTTCACAACACCATCTATGGGCACTTAAGTTAATGTGCTGTGCTCACAAATAAGCAACACAACCATTCAAATAGTGGAGAGGTATATCTTGTCCAAACTCCAAACTCCAAACAGAGAGCTCCCCTTTATGGGAGTACAGCACGGTGCTACAAGGCACCATAGATTTATCCCAATATTTGTAATTTGAAAACAACATATTTTTTGTTTTACAAAATAAAGACTAGCATTTCGAAAACATTTAAAAAGAAGAAGAAGAAGAAGAAACTTCCAATGATTTTTTTGTTTTCATTTCACTGGATTTGAAAACATAAATAGAAAACAGTAGAGAAACAAGCTTTAGGAGATTTATATGCATAAATCAGACACTTACCCATCAGTTGGAACATGTGTAATAGCCAGCTTAACAGGATATAAAGGATTTGCTATTGTCACCCAAAAGCTGCACATAGAATTAAATAAAGAGATATTATAAGCATCCAAATCAGACTAAGCACACGACTAACCCATGCAGGCATAGAAATTCGATTATAAAACTTCAAAGCATCCAACTCTTTGTAGGCATACAAGCAGCCAAGCATCCAAGTGAAATGTTATATAAGATACGGAGTATGTAAAACCCAATCTTGAACCATACTATCAAGCTATCATCTAGACTCCATATTAAATGATCCTGAGACAATCAGACAAGGCTTTTGAACGTTGATTATCACTTGCTTCTAGTTTAACAAATTTATCTACTACTTAAACATTCTAGACCGTTGCATATTAATAGCAATGCATGTAATTAATATCAGATTAATTAGTAAGGAATAAAAGAATAACTGGAAAGCATGTCACTTACGGATCAGCACGAGTCAATCTGCATAGTTCACAATAGAATGTTCCAGGTGGTATTGGTGGAGTACCGCTTTCTATGGCTTTCTCTGGTATGATAACGCAGCTAATATGTTGCCACACATGGCATTTGGGATCTTCACACTGCACATTAAGTTTCATTATAAGAAACCAACAGAATAGCAAGATTAAAAAAAATGGTTAGTATTCTGAGACGCATAGCCACACACATAAGACAGGAAAGAAGGATGTAGTACCTTAATCATAGACTCGGTTTGTAAGGAGCTTCCACAGGGACAACGAATCTTATCCATCTGGTAAGGTTCTTCTACCACCTCTTCTTTTAACTTGACATTGCTGCTATCTGAGACTCCCTGCGATTTTGATGCCAAGTCAGGTGCTCCAGAAACCTGCATTTTCCTGGAAACAGCAAGGAAACATAGTTTTGTGACATGACAATATATGTTAATGCCAAATATAAATTATCAGATTATAGGACATCACTTCCAAGTATAATTAGCAGTCATAAAAGGGCAAAAATATTTAGGAAGTTAAAAGACATGTTGCAAAAGAAGTTCCTATAGAAGACTTCTTCCAACAATTTAAAATTGATATTTCAATGTAGTATAATCAATATTTTAGCAAATTAGTCATTGGAAGGAAATTTGAAAATGTATACATAATTGAATCTTAGTCAATAGTGCTAGTAAGACACAAGTATTCCCACTAAATGATAAGGTAACTACCAAATAATCATTAGAATGACATTGGTAATCTCAAAAAAATACTATATAAATGTGTGGTACTTCTATATCAAAAATATTGCTAATAGTGAACAGATTCTGCTTAGTGTTGCTATGTTACAGAACAAAACAAGTTAACACATTTTATATTCATAATTATCAATTACTAGAGGTTATAAAGGTCATAGTTCAAAGAAAATTACAGCACACCTGTAAATGTCATCCACAAGTTTTGCCACCTCTTCCTTGCCAACAGTATTTTTCTTTGTGCAGGCTCCTGAAACTGACAAAGAAGAAAAAATATCCACATAATTATACTGGAAAAAAGAAAGCAGAACATGGAAACCCTACAACCATCTTCCTTCCAAAACAAACAACAGAAATTGCAAGGTAGAGAGGTTAAGGTAATTTGGCTAAGTTAATAGGATAGCTGATATTAGAGCAGATTAAAGGAAATTCCCTTACCTGGGTCATCAGACAGAATAGCTAGTAGTCGGTCCACGAGGTCCTACAAAATTAATACAGATGTCATACATATGAAAAGCCAGAGTAACTTAAAGCAGCAGCATCATACTGGAACTAATATAGATAAGCAGTGCTCAGTGTTAATATTTTCATTTAAAAGCTAGCACACCATAAACATCAATTTATTCATATGTGAGTATGGAGCTAATTGACGATACTAAAAATGGACAATGCCAGCACAGTGAAAAAGGCCATCCGACTTCAAAAAATTTCCACTCAGTGAAGTAGATAGGTGAGGACACGAGGTCTACTTCAAAAAAGCTAACAGCACAACAGTAGACAACACTACTAAAAATGAATGGGTAGAAGAAAAATATGGAAGGTAACAGAAGGTTTCTCAAGCAAGACCACAAGCCATCTAGAAGCAAACGCTACAAACAAATGCCTGACAACTTCAGCTTTGAGTACCAGATTGCTACAAAAAATCCTATGAGAACAAACACAAGTGCCTTGTAGTCTGAAGAACTAATTCCCACATCGAAAAGATAGGAGGGAAAGGGTAAAAACAGATAAGATGTAATATAATTCTAATGTTCACAAGTGAGGGAGCTGATCAAAAGAATAGCAAAACCTGCTTCTTTCCTTGCTTTGAAAGACCAAGTTGAGTGAGAACATCCTTGAGTTCCTTTATCCGGAAATATGCCAGCTTGTCCTACAAAACATAAGATAAGCATTCACAAATCCTTCCAATTAAAGCAATTAATCTTCAAAGTTTAGCAGCATAAAACCAATAAAGGACACTCAGAGGACTAGAGTCTAGAGGAGATAGATGATGCAAAAGCTATAGGAACAAAATTTTAAATTAATTTTAAAATTTAAAAAAAAAAATCAGTATGGAACCAATGCACACCCAATTATACTTCACTATTCAAAATTAAGATAAGTTCAGATATTTGAGAACTCCTGAATGTATTAAGGTTGATTCTGATTGTACCAGTCCATATTCTCACATAACCAATTTACCATCAGCAATTCGCATTTCGCACCCTAATAAACATCTGATGAGATTCCAAATCAGATTTCAAGTTTACACATCTCTTCCAGTCTACTCTTCCTACATGTCCTAGGAAAAACCACATATAACTCTCAACGGAGAGTGTGCCCACTCTTATTCAACCAAGAAGAAAAGAAGGATACAATGGAGGACATCAGCAGAGGAATAGGAATGGAAAATGCTGGTCTGAAAAATGCCCTACCGTAATTTCTAGAAGACAAAATATTCAGAGTTTACACAAGCATTGGACCAAAGCTTACCATATTGTATCCCTCTCTGTAAGGATAAGAATAGATGGAAGTAAGAAAGGAATTTAGATGAGTAAAGAAGCATGCTTCCACCTCATTTCCACAAACAAAAGACATGCATTTGCATTAAAAAACTAAAATAAGTTGAACAGCAACTCACTAACTCTTATTGCCCCCAATACTATTAATAATTTTGCACCCCAAACTTCACACTAGACCACACTCCAGACTCCACACTAGACAAGCACAATACAGGGCATCTAGTTCTTATATTTGAAGAATAGTTTCCATTAATGAAGGCATTCACAATTGAATAATCTAAACCAACTTTACTTCATTGGTTTTAAACCTTTACAAGTAGACACTCCTATTACATTCTTGATCTATCACTTTTACTACATGCTAGGACCTTTTTTCTACTCGCAGAAAGAACAGCATAAGTATACAACAAAAATGCAGGGCACAATCATCACCATAAAATGTCAAGATTCACCTATTTTTTTCTTCATCTTTTTAAAACCACAGCCAATGTGGACATGAAACAATAAAATCAACAATAATGAGAGAACAAAAACATGCACATCTGAACACTTTCAACCAGATATACTTTGGGGATTTCAAAAGTATAAATATCATTTATTGCCATTCCTATTCACTGCTTACACTGATTTTCCATTCTTTTCAGCAATAACAACGCAATAGTTAGCACACACTGAGCTAAGCTTGCTTCCACTAATAAAACACATTCGAAATTCATGACAATAGTAAGTGGCTACTTTACTAAAATTTAAGATATGGCCAGATGAACCTGCAAAAACTACACAATCTTGTACTCAAAAAAAAATAAAATAAAATAAAAAATACATACATATATATANCTCTCCTGGAATCTATAACACATAAAATGCCCAGGAGTGGAATTAGAAAAAGAAAAGGAAAAGGATTGATTGCTAAGAAATATGTAGAATGAAACCAAATTGAATTGGAAAACTTGAAATGAATGAACAAAATTGAATTGAAAAGCTTGAAATGAATGAACAAAATTGTACTTTTAATATATTAAAAATGTATTTTTTGATACTTTTTATTTTGATCTACACAATGATATGCCTGACTTTGAGTGTATGAACTCTAGAGTAGGAAGAAGAAGAAAGAAAATTGAAAAAGGTTTTAGACTAGAGAGAAATTAAACAGAAAATAAGTTGAGATAGAATATTATTAATATGTGCTATTACACTTAGGCTACTACTATATATATACATGTTAGTACTCAAAAAAAAAAAAACATATATATATATATATATATATATATATATATATATATATATATATATATATATATATATATATATATCACCATACTAAATTCTTGCTGTTGTGAAATGTATTCCAGTTGCCAAAAGTTGAAATGAGCTTGTTTCAGTAATACATCCAAATTTTATTTATAATTTGCTAAGAACAAGAAGCAGAGGGGCAATGCATAACAAGAAATGCTTAAAGGTCAAAAAAGAATATCAGCAGTGGTACAAAATGAAAGTTCATGTTAGGAAAAGGAATCAAGTGGTAAACCAACAAGTCAATACCTTGCAGCCAGCCACCAAATCCATCTCTACACCCCTCTATGACGATGGAGGCAAGCAAGTACTCCTCGGTCGTCGAATAATCTAATTGTTCACCCAACAAAGCAATCAGCTAATCGGAAGAAACAAATTAATCCAATCCAGCAAGGAAAAATCACGTCAGAACACAGTTCCGATAAATTCGATTGAAATCAATTCAGACAATTAAAAAAAAAAAAAAACACCAATCAATAGGTCAAAATTCCTATGAATTCACAAACAATTCAATGAACATAGAGTGATGACGATGATGAGGCACCTGGAAACGCGGAATAGATGAAATCCTCTAATTTTGAGGGTTTTTGAGTGACCTAAGTCGGACTTGTGGTCTCAGACGCACGCCGACTAAACCTACTCTTCTCTCTCTCTCTTTCTCTCTCTTCCTCCACCTCCTCAGCAATCGTGTTGCTTTGCTAATTTTGACCCGAATGGAAGAAGGCGAATCCAGTATTCTCCTCCGTATTACGGCCGGGACATGCTTCTCTCAAATCTGGTTAATTTCGCACAATTAAATCCGGGTTTTGGTTCTCTACTTTCAAGTGTACCTGGCATTTACCACGCAGCATCTCTTTGTTTTTAGTCTTTCTGGTCTTTAACTCTTTATCTTTGCTGCGCTGTGGTAATTTTTGGGTGCATGATAGTAGAGAAATTGGGGGTATAAATAGTATTTTTCCTTTAATGGGAATTTAAAAGTGAATTTTTAAAAATAATATTTTATTATGGGTCACACTTGTGTGAAACCGTCTCACGGATCCTTATTGGTGAGACGGGTCGGATCGGACCGAATCAAAATGCAAATGTCATACTTATATGCTCAAATGTAATACTAATTATGAATACAATTTTTGTTACTTATAAGAGAAAAAGTAATACATTTTTCATAATAAGTAATGTTGATAAGTGTCCCTTACTTATAAGGAAAATTAGTTTTACACGCGCATTGCGCGAATGGATTAATGCACAATGTTTATATTTAAATAAATATTTGAAAGTATATCAATACAAGATTATATAGGAAAAGTTTATACATAGGTAATTGAATGTCGAATTTGTTTATTTAAATATGTAACTCAAAGTATATGAATCCAAGATAATATAAGAAATTCATTATAATTGTCACTAAAATAAATGTTTGCAACTTTGTAAAATCGATAATCTAAGTACTTGGTCTAAAAATGATAGTCTAAATAAATACTACTTTTGGTTTGAATTTTTCTAAGTATTCTTAATTCTCTTTTGAGTAATATTGTCATTGTCTTCATCTTTACTATTTGTCATCTTCCTTTTTGTTGGTAGTGTGTTATCTGCGATTGAGTTACTGTTGGTAGCATAGATGACAATGTCATGCAATGAGATTATGATATAAGAGCTATGGACTTTCCTTTAGGTGTTTTGCTCGGGGTTCATTTGGTTCAATCATTATTGTTGAATGAGTTCTTGTGGATAAAGAAATCCATAGTTTAAGAAAAAAGATTAAATTAATTAATAAAAATTTGAAAATTTTAAATATGGTGTATTTAAAAGATATTAAAAGGTAGTTTCTCGCTTCAATTTGTTGGGTAATAGGTTATTTGAGTACTTTCATTGTCAACAAATCCCCCAAGTAGTTAATATGATTGGTTTCAAACTATTCTTTTTTTTTTTCATGGTATTAATAAAATACTTGGTAAATAAATATATAACATTATTTTGTATTATAACTTTGATATTCAATTACAAGATAGTGTAAAAAGAACATAATGGATAATGTAATGAATATCAATTGATGAATTTTCTGGATATTTTTCTGAGAATGAAAAGAATAAATAAATGCTGCGAGGCATGGTTTGGTTTACCCTACGAGGCTAGGCTCTAGTCTCTTTTGACACCGGTCCCGTATTAACCACGGTTATCTTATTTTATTACCACAAAGTTATCTGATTCAAAAAAAGACAAGCAAAAAGAAATACGGGATTTTATGCGATGAAAGTCAGTCCCTCTGCACTCTAAAGATCGACGGATTCATAGATGCATCAAAGATGATGATGAGGAAACCTAATGGTCGCAGGTTCGAGTCCTGCTATACCCAAACCTACCTTACACTCTACTATGAATAAGGATGCATAGTAGCCTTCAAACATGACTCTTTGGCCTTTAGACTCGCTTCGGCGACTTTGCCCTTTAAGTGACAAGGGGGGGATGAGGTAAGGCGTAGTATAAGAGTGGCTCGGTCATCGATAAGCCTCTCCTTATTCATTCTATAGAGCGGGGCTGCGGACCAACAATCCAGCAAAAGGGCTTCAANCACAGTCTATGATGGACCTATGCGCCTACTCCGCAAATGGGAAGATAGAGAACTCTCCCTACGTAGGGTGGGGAAGATAACTCGGAATAGGCTAGAATTTGAATAAAAACTTGGTAAATAAATATATAACATTATTTTGTACTATAACTTTGATATTTAATTACAAGATATTGTAAAAATAAGATAATGGACAATGTAATGAATATCAATTGATAAATTTGAATGTAAATAATCTTTGCATGAGAAAAAATAAACACAATAAATTATATCTCTTATTTGATTTAATTTTTTGATAATGAATAATTTTTTCAAATAAAGGTATTGTTGACACATAATTCTAAATTAAAGAAATACATATGAATCATTTTTTGTTGTAGCTACTATTTTATTTAATTTAATAAGAGTAAAATAGAGTGAGAAACTTAGGGGGGTGTATTCAATCATGACTTTTGTATACTTTTAAAAACTTTTAAAATGATAGATTTTAATAAACTTTTATTGACTTTTATAGAGTCGTTTAAAACTTTTTAAAACTCTGTAAGACTCTATAAAAGTCTGTATAAAAAACTTGCATAAACTTTTATCAACTTTTTTATTTTAAAAAGTCTACAAAAGTCATTAAAATTCTAAATTGAATACATCCTTACAAACTTTCATAAGCAATTCATAACAATATTAAACACTAAAATTTATAGTTATAGAATTGTTCAAATAAAATATTTAAAAATATAATTACTTTTTCTTGAGAAATTAATATTTTTAAAAAATATATATAATTACTAGTTGCATAAAATAAAATAAAAAGTAATAATATATATAAAAATTATATTTGATATACTACTAGGCATCAAGCAAAGAGCTATTATTTGCAATAAGAATATGGGACTGCTAACAACAACAAGGTACTTCTTTTTGTAGCCTAAAATTCCTATTGCGAACAATAGTTCACTATTCGTAATAGCATGTTATTAAAAAGAAAAAAGAAAAAATATATTACGAAGAAACATATGAATATTATGACAGATATAGTAAAAATTGACGGTGATAGATAAAAAATTTACTCTATTCATGTATTTAGGAGAAAAACTTTAGAAGTTAGGGATAAAAACTTCATAGAAAAAAATCAAAATATACAAGCAACAATGAAATAAAAATAATATTATTTTGAATTTTTAGAGGAAGCTTGTAAAGTGTAGGAGAGAGAAAAAATTGATAGAGTTTAGGTATGAAGAAAATATAGGATAATGAAGAAAAAATAATTTATTGAATTTAGGTATAAGGTTTATAAATTTTAAAATTTTAAATAAGGAGAAAAAAATAGAGTTTAAAGAGAGAGAGAGAGAGAGAAAAAAAAAAACCTTCAGAGTTGGTAGAAAGAAAATTTTGAAATCTTGGGGTTGGGGGTTGGATTTCAACTATTTATATTTGAGAAGGAAAAGTATATAAAAGTCTACAGAAGTTCTAAAATTAAAAAGTTCTTACAAATTCATAACTCTTTGAATACCACATGACTTTTAAAAACTCTTTAAAAGTTTTAATTGAATACCACATGACTTTTAAAAAAACTCTTTAAAAATCTTGGTCGAATACCGCATGACTTTTAAAATACTCTCTAAAAGTTTGAATTGAATACCTCCAAACTTTTAAAGTTCATAAAAGTTTTTAAAATTCTATGAAAGTCATGATTGAATACACCCCCCTTAATTATGTCAAATTTGATTGAGATGAGGTTCGAACCTAAGACATTTCTTATAGAAATTAATGGGTAAGTTAAAAGTTAACGGAATATTAACGGAGAAGAGAATATTTAACGGAAAACTTAACGGATAATCATAAAAGTAAGGTTAAATTAGGTAATCCATATTAATAATTTGATTAAATAATTTGACCGCCATTTTTTCTACCCATTTTAGGCCTAACTCTCTTTGGCTCTTATTAGGCCATCTCCAACCATCTACACCAAATTCTGCAACAAATTCTGCACCAAAAGGAATATTCCCAGCATATTCTTACACCAAATTTTTTTCATCTCCAACCCATTACACCAAATTTTACACCAAATTTTATTTATTCAATAAAATAATTTGTTTTCTCATAAATTAAGACTTTTTATTATCAATAAATATTTTAATATAAAATATAATTATAATGCAAATATTATTTTATTCCAAAATAATAAATCATAAAACATCCATTACATTTAATTTTCATAATTACCATATCGTTCCCACATATGCTCAATTAATGCATCACGAAGCGCATAATGCGCTTCTTTATCTTTGATTTGCCTATGTCGAGCAAGAAACTCTTGAAAGATAGTACTCTCATCTCTACTTATATCAACTTCAGGAGCCGGTGCTTCTCTCCAACTTTGTATATCTGCTTGCTCATCACTTTCATCTTCAATGATCATATTGTGCATTATGATGCATGATGACATTATATCGTGCAATACATGTTTATCCCAAAAACGTACAGGTCCCTTGACTATTGCAAATCGTGATTGGAGGACTCCAAATGCACGTTCTATGTCTTTTCTACATGCTTCTTGCATCATTGCAAATAACTTTTTCTTTGGTCCCCGAGGTTGATGAATAGTTTGTACCAGGGTTGACCATTTCGGATATATACCATCAGCTAGATAATATCCTGTATTGTACTCTTTCCCTTGAATAACATAATTAGCAGGAGGTGCCGTACCATTTGCAATGTTTGCAAACAAATGAGATGCCTCCAACACATTAATATCATTATTCGACCCTGGCAAACCAAAATGTGCATGCCAAATCCACAAATCATAATTAGCTACGGCCTCGAGAATAATAGTTGGTTCTCGACTACGCCCAGCATATTGTCCGGCCCAAGCTGTTGGACAATTTTTCCAAGTCCAATGCATGCAATCTAAACTCCCAAGCATCCCTGGAAATCCACGCCTCTCCCCAATTTCAAGCAACCTTGCAACGTCATTAGCATCAGGCGCTCTTAAATAGCGTTGTCCAAAGACCTCCACTACCACTCGACAAAATCTCTTCAAACTTTCAATTGATGTTGATTCCCCAATTTGAATATATTCATCTGCTGCTACTCCATAAGCCAAAATTCGAAATGATGCTGTTACTTTTTGTAAAGTAGACAAGCCTAGTTTACCGATTTTATCTATCCGTTACACAAAGTAGTTGTCGTGCTCTGCAACAACGTTAGCAATTCGTAAGAACAAATTTTGACTCATTCGAAATCGTCTACGAAATATTGCCTCATTATATTTTGGATTTTCTGAAAAATAATCCGCATGTAATCTTCGATCACCATCTACACGCTCACGGTGAATCACTCTATGGCCAGGAATCGAACCTCCATGACTTGGGTTGATAGCTTGAGTAGCCATAATCTCCAAACAGTAAACCATGGCAGCGTTGTTTTGAGTATACGTACGCAGTAGTGCTTGTTGTTGTGATTGTATTGTAGCAATGATATCAACTTCATCCCTTTGTGAGGATGAAGATGGGTGTTCGGGAGAAGATGGAAAGGGGTGTGAGGGATTCATATCTCAGGATTGCTTTGGTGAAAGGATGAAAGATAAGTTTGCATGTCATGTATTTATATATATGATATGATATCTTCTCCAAATCCCAAAGACAGTTGTTTTCAACCGTTGGATTAGATCACATGCATCTTAGCCCTTAATTGGTATGCATATCCTTCCAACACACAATCCAATACCTGACATGTTATCTTTCCCAAATCCCAAAAGAAATTGCTTTCAACCGTTGGATTAGATCACATGCATCTTAGCCCTTAATTGGTATTTGCTTTCACTCTATATAATAGTGCTTTACCTCTTAATCAGAAACAACAACTCTTTGAATTCTCTTTGAAATCTCTATTCTATATTCCTCTCCATTCTCTTTGAAAAAATGTCCAAGGCACGCACAGTTCGAACTGCTTCATACTCTATTGAAGAAGATCAACTCCTTTGTCATGTGTATGTTGATATTTGCCAAGATAAAGTTACGGGTCATTATCAAGCCGGGGACGTATTTTGGACTCGTGTTATGAATGCTTATCATGAAGCACTACCAGCACATGTTGGAAACACTCGACCATTGAGGTCAATTTAGACCAGGATGCAAACTATAATGACAGCTGTCGCAAAATTAAGAGGATGTATTGTTCAGGTTGAGAACTTGAACCCAAGTGGTGCTTCAGAATGAGACATTGTGAGTATTTTGTCTTTATATATAAATTGTGAATACTTTGAACGTTTGTGTTATTTACTTACTTTAATTGTGGTTTATAACAGCTTGATAGGGCAAAAGAACTAATGGCACAAGCTGTTAAAAAGGTTTTAAATTTGTTCATGTATGGCCTATTGTTAAAGACTTGGAGAAATTCAAAGTTCCCTCAAGCAGAGAAGCAAGTATTGCAAGTCGAAAGCGAAGTTCTGACATTGAAGGATCAGAGTCACAAGGTGATAAGTCAATAGGTTCATCCTCTTTTTGCCTTAATTTAGACGATGATTTTGAAACCCAGGGCTTGAACAATGAACATCCTACTGGGCGTAACAAGGAAAAAAGAAGAAGAAAACATTTGCAGAATGTGATGAATATTTTGCAAAAGTCACAGAACATAATGAAAAGATCGAACAAATGTTCGAACATAGTCAAACTCAACTCCAAAAGAATTATGAGCTTGAAATGTTAAAAGCTCAAAATGAAGCAAGGCAATTAGAGTTGACGGAACTCCAAGAAGAGAACAAAATCATGAGTATAGATGCGAATTCCATCACAGATCCAATAAGGCGTGAGTGGGTCAGAAATACACAACTACGAATTCACGCAAAGAGACTTCGTCAACCATTTGGAGGAGCAGAATCAAGTAGTCAGTTGAACCAATATTTTGATAATTTGGGAGGAAATGGTGCTGACCTTGGAGATTATTAAATTTAAGTATGTTTAAAGTAATTTTAGATGTAGTTTGCTTTAATTTTGTTAAAATTATGCTTTATGTACTTTCATTTTTGTTTAATCTATATTCAATATTAGTCTTGTTTTAATCGTCTTGTTGAGATCTTTCAAATAATATAATTTATTTTTAATAATATAAAATTTATATTTAACAATTTAACAAAATAAAGAAACACATTAAAATTAATGAAGGACATAAAAGGAATACTAAATAAATGTAAAGGACATTTTTGGAAAAAAAAATATACCACCACAATGGCGGCTGGTGAACAGTAGATCACCAAATTTGGTGATCTACTGTTCACCATCCACCAAAATTTTGGTGTGTTGCCGCTAGGGCTGTTAACGAACCGAACATAAATGAACGGAGGCTGTTCGTGTTTGTTTGTTAAGGATTTTGGGGTGTTCGTGTTCGTGTTCGTTTGTTAAGGTTTTTGAAAGTCCTGTTCATGTTCGTTTGTTAAGCGTTCATTAGTGTTCGTTAACGTTCGCGAACATGTTCATGAACGTGTTCGGTAACGTTAACGAACACGTGAACGTGTTAGCAAACGTTAACGAACACATTCACAAACATGTTCATTTACGTTCGTGAACACTTAATAACCAAGCACCTACACATGTTCATGAACACATTTTATTCGTGAACAATAAATAATCTACGTTCACGAACAATTATATATATATATAAATAAATAAATAAATAAATAAAATATATATATATATATTTGTGAACATTATTAAACGAACACTAAACGAGCTTGTTCGCGAAAACTTAGCAAACGAGCTTACCACTATTCAGACTTTGTTCGTTTATTAACCGAGCTCTAAATTTTGTTTGTTAATGTTCGTTTACCTTAATAAACGAACATAAACGAACGCTTACCGAGCTCGAACACGAGTAGTTTGTCGAAAGCTCTGTTCGCTAACAGCCCTAGATGTCGCGCCCGTTGGAGATGAATTACACCAAATGTTTTGTCGATTTGCTGCTTTACCGTCCCCCTTGGAGATGGTCTTAGTATAGTAGATAATTTTTTGATAATGAATAATTTTTTCAAATAAAGGTATTGTTGACACATAATTCTAAATTAAAGAAATACATATGGATCATTTTTTGTTGTAGCTACTATTTTATTTAATTTAATAAGAGTAAAATAGAGTGAGAAACTTAATTATGTCAAATTTGATTGAAATGAGGTTCGAACCTAAGACATTTCTTATAGAAATTAATAGGTAAGTTAAAAGTTAACGGAATATTAACGGAGAAGATAATATTTAACGGAAAACTTAACGGATAATCATAAAAGTAAGGTTAAATTAGGTAATCCCTATTAATAATATTAATCTGAATTATCTTAACCATCTATTTGATTAAATAATTTATCTGAACCATCCATTTAATTAAATAATTTGACCGCCATTTTTTCTACCCATTTTAGGCCTAACTCTCTTTGGCTCTTATTAGTATAGTAGATATAATACTTTTGAGGGAAAATGTAATACTTTTAAATTGAAATGTAAAAGTATTGTATTTTCCGTTAAAAGTATTACATTTACACTTATAAGTAACAAAAAATTTATTTCTGATTAGTATTACATTTGAGTATATAAGTATGACATTTGCACGTATAAGTATTACATTTGTATCTTGACCCGACCCGATCCGACTCACGGTGAGACGGTCTCACACACATTTTTGCCTTTTATGATATATCTTTATTTGATTAGAGTAAAAAAAAAATCTGGGGATGTGGTTGAGTAGAAGGGACTCATTCATCCTTAATCAAAGGTTAAGGGTTCGATCCATGGACTCAATAGATGTACCTACAATCTAGCGAGGGGATGAAAATAAATAAAATAATGACTTTTTATTTAAATTGATAACAAAAATATCCCCACAAAATATATTTTTTGAAAAAAAAAAATAGAAAGCAATGCTAAATCAGTTCCTAATATTTGTATATGAATAGTCTTGTATCTGTTGAGTCAGTATTGACTCCACTGAGGCTCGAACCCACCACCTCCCGTATAAAGGGAAGGGTTTGATGCCACTGGACCACAAGGTCCTTGGCATTTTGATTATTGGTGGTTTGTTAGGGAGAAAATGAAATCAATATGGGAAAATAATATCTTTCAAAATAAGATTTTCATACCGTTATTTTTTTTTCGTGATTTCGGCATTATGATTATTGGCCCATCACATGAGAAATTGAGTGACATATTTAGATCTGTAAACTTTCTATTTTGAATTATGATCTTATTGGTGTATAATTCATAGTTGAAATTCAAATTCACTATTCGAATCTCTCTTCTTCTTTTTTTTTTTGATAAATTATATTATTAGATTTTTAGATAGGATAGATATTTGTCCCGTTACTTTTTCCATGATTTCGGTGTTGTGATTATTGACCCTTCACATGACAAATGGGGAAACCAATCAACTTTTAGATCAGTAAACTTTCTATTTTGGATTATGATCTTATTGGCGCGTAGACTTAGGGCATCTCTAATGTGGAAGAGAGTGCGAGAGATGAGAGATTTATTATCCGAAGAGACTACTCTCACTACTCTCTCTGAAAAATAAATGTCTTGCGAGTGTGTTACGTGCGGTGTATGTATGCATGTACACACCAAATTGTCTCCCACCTTCAGTGAAAAACAAAAAAAAAAAAATCTCAACGCCTAGACGCTCAATTTAATTTCTTTTTAAAGTCAAATAAAATTTGCATTACATACATCTCCCAACATTTTAAAAGGAAGGCATTAAAGCTTGAGATTTCACGCGCTTCTACATTCCCATTTCCCAAAACACTCATCACTTCATCTGACCTCTCCGATCTTTCCCCCATCCTCAATTTTTTTTTATTTTTTTATTTGAGATTTCCATAACACCTAGTCTAACACCATAACAATTGACTTCCATAGTTCCATCTTCCATCCTAACAATCTGAACCAGAGATTACTAACTACTTGCGACTACTTTCGATTGGTGGAGGTGGAGGCGGACGAGGGAAGCAAAGGCAGACGGCGAACGCGGAGGTGACTGCTTCAGGCGGCAGAGGCAAACAACTGGTTCTACTGCTTCGATTGTCATAGCTTATGAGTTCTGAATCTTCCAAGATGACTCAAAGCACCAAAAAAAAAAGAGGGGGCTGAGACGAGGCAGACGGCCGCGGAGGAGGCCGATTCCGGCCTTCCTCGACGTGGCCGGACGCCGCCTAGCGCCTAGGCGCAATTTTTGCAACATTGACGGCTAGTTTTTAACTTAGAAGTTGAGAGTTTGATTCCTAACCTATACAAAAATTAAAAATTTTAACAATATAAATTTAAAAAAATTTAAACGAACTGGCTCGTATAGCCCGTTAACCCGTCCAACACATGTTGGGTTGGGATTTTCCCAACAGTGTAACAAAAAACGGGTCAGGCCCGCCCATCCCGTTTTCGGATGAACCCGGACGGACCAACCCGTTTTGACAGCCCTACGACCACTAACTTCAAAAATGTTTAACTTCAAGTTCATCTATATTAACTTCAATACGATCACTTTGTGACTACCTTGACTAGATGAATCCCCAAAAGTTGATGTTTTTTTTTAAAAAAATTTCCATAACTGAACCAATAAAACAATATCATATCATAAACTAAACAAATTCACATTCTGAATTCTGACATTCACATTTACTGATTCACAACCTCACAAATTGGATAAATTAAAAGCAAAATTCACAAAATCACAAGCTAAAAGTCTAAAATCAATACCATTTACCAATAACTCTAACAATAAGGATAAATTAATTCTGCATTTTTGCCAATCTACCCTACGGCCATACCTGATACTAAACTGGCAATTAGCAAACTACTCACTGTTCACAGGAATCACAAACTCACAACTCACATTCATAAATCATAATTCATAAACAAATTTAAGTATTCAACAAAGCACATACAAGAAGATTAAAATAAAATTAGAGAAATTAGGGAAATTAGGATTTAGGGCAAAAGTTAAATTAGATAAATTAGGGGAAAATGTGAACCTGAGAAGAGACAAGAGGTGCTGAGTGGTGTTGCCGACATTCCTTCTGTCTTTCTGACCGGTAAAGCGGTGAGCCGGACGCTGATACTCCGGTAGGGGGTAGGCAGAGACGAGAGTGGAGAGAAGTAGTGAGTGAGGAAGCGACAAGCGAGAAAGCTAGAAAACTGATAGAAGCGACGAGCTGCGATCTAAAATGTAAAATAAGAAAATTAAAAAAAAATTATATTTGTCGTTTTGGGGCTGTATATTTTTGGCAATGGGGGCAGCTACCTCCTGGTAGAGTTGTGCATAAATGTCTTACGTGCGTGGTACGTGCGGTGTATATATGCATGTACACACCAAACTGTCCCCCATCTATACTGAAAAAAAAAAATCTCAAAGGCTAGTTGTTAACTTAGAAGTTGGGGGTTTGATTCATAACCTATAAAAAAATTTAAAAATTTTAACAATATAAATTATTTTTAAAAAAATAAACGGACTGGCGCGTATAGCTCGTTAACCCATCTAACACAGGTTGGGATGGATTTTCCAGACTCGTGTAACAAAAAAAAAACACGGGTTGGGTCAGCACCTCCCGTGTCTGGATAAACCCAGACGGGCCAGCCCAGTGTGACAGCCCTAGCCGGTTGTGAAGATTACGAAAGCATAGAGGAGAAATTTTACAGAAAAGGAGGAGAAAGTTACCTTAACTAGGAAATTTGTAAATGAGATACCGCCTTTGGAATGATTAGAGCAAAATTTCATAGGGATTTCCCATAACTTGATTCGGTTCTCACTTTAAAAAGATTGCAAGAAGAATTTAGCGAGAGGTGATGATCGAGAACATTCATAGTGGAATGCGAAAAAAGACCTACCATCAATTTAAAATTCAACGCCGCAATTGTAAATGGAAACCCTTTGCTCAACAATTTATCATCATAGATTGTCGTCGGTGCACTCGGTCCTCCCAGTGGTGACGCGACGCCACACGATGGAAGCGAGGCTGAGCAATGCGATGGAGGCGAGGCTAAACATTGCGATTGGTTATGAAATTCTTACCTATTGCTTTTACTACTTCATATGATTTGGACATTAGGGGATTCTGATTGTTTGTGAGCTCACTTATATATGGTATTTATAGATAGAAATAATGAAATGAAAGCCAAAATTACATGTTGACCCAACAATGTAAAATTAATGGTGAAGTGCAGACAAAGGCGAGGCTGAGCATTGACAGATGAGGGAAGGAATTGGGAAAAATATTAAGTGGGGTGTAAATTTTTCAAAATACACATGCCTTAAACAGTTGTTAATGAGAAATATCACATAATGACGAAATTGGCTAAAGTTAGAAAGGTTGAAGAATCGAATTTGTTCAAATTGAAAATCAGGGACTACATTCTAATAATTGAGAAACCAAGAGTGTGATTTCACCTTCTATAAATTATATTGGAATTTTTAAATATAAAATACAAATGAATTTTATATATATATATATATATATATATATATATATAAAGGTGACAAGGAAGTATTAAGTTAATGTAATTTCAACAAGGGGTCTTTTTCTTTCTTTATTTTTTTTGTCTCAAGGAGGATTGAACTATTTTTTTAATAATTTGAATTAATAGTATATAAATAGCAATATAAACATTAAAAGTTTAATTAAGATGATATTAAATAACCATTTGTCTACATTAACTCAATACATTAAGATAACTTTTCATTTATTATGACGTGTATATATATATATATATATATATATATATATATATATATTAAAAAACAAACGACAGAAAAAAATGACAAACTCAAAAATAACAAAACACCTACCAATACCCCTACCTCATAGCCGGAAAAACATACAAAACCACCCTACCCAACCAAACGACCCATAACCCAAACCCTAATGAACACGCAAGCAAGAAATGGAACCAAATACTAAAAAAAAAGAAAAGAAAAGAAAAGAAAAAAGGAATACCTTGAACCATCAGAAGACGATGGCTTCAACCTCTTTGACCGTCGAACCGAGGAGCCTGCCACGGAAGCATAGACTTGCCTGCACACACAGAAGGTAGAGAGAGAGAGTCGTTGTGTATTGCGTGGAGTGAAAAAGTAGAAAACTAAAGGAAAAAAATCTTAGCAAATCTACCAAATTAATAATGACGCACAAAGCTACAGAGAAAATCTTGATTATTTCAAAAATAATAGTGATGCAAAAAGCTGCCAAATTACAAAAAAAAAAAAAAAAACCATTACATATTAGAAAAAGCGCCTAAAACAAATGAAAAANAAAAAAAAAAAAAAAACCATTACATATTAGAAAAAGCGCCTAAAACAAATGAAAAACAAAATAAATCTGGACCCTAAAGCTAAAATAAAGAATGGTTAAGATTTGATCTCACAATCTCATACAAATAGAGTGATCTCACAAGGGGAATCTCAATTTCACATGTGAACATTGTTATATATATATAAGAGATGGGAGTTTTGTTATCTGATGAGATTACTTTCTCAAAAAAATAAATATCTTGCGTGCGTGGTGCGTGCAGTGTATGTATGCATGTAGACACCAAACTGTCCCCCACCTTCCCCCATGAAAAAAGAAATCTAATTGGCTACTTGTTAACTCAGAAGTTGGGTGTTTGATTCCAAAACTATACAAAAATTTAAATATTTAAACAATATAATTTTTTTAAAAATAAACGGACTGGCCTGTATAGCCCGTTAACCCGTCCAACACATGTTGGGTTAGGATTTTCCCAACTTATTGAACAAAAAAAATAATAAAAAAAATCACGGATCGGGTTGACCCCTCCCGTTTCTGGATGAAGTCGGACGGGCCAGCCTACTTTGACAACCCAACAAGGTAAAATTAATGGTGAAGTTCAGACAAATTAAAGTCGATGCTAAGCATTGGCACATGAGGGAAGGAATTTGGAAAAATATCAAGTGAGGTGTAAAATTTTCAAAATTCACATGCCTAAACACGGTTGTTAATGAGAAATATTAGAGAATGACGAAATTAGCTAAAGTTAGAAAGATTGAAGAATCGAATTTGATCAAATTGAAAATCAAGGACTACATTCCATATCTGCTAATAATTGAGAGACCAAGAGTGTGATTTCACCTTCTATAAATTATAATGGAATTTTTAACACATAAATTACAAATGAATTTTATAAAACAAGGTGATAAGTAATTATTAAGTTTAATGTAATTTCAACAAGAGTTTTTTTTTCTTTCTTTCTCTTTTTTTTTTCTCAAGGAAGATTGAACTCTTTTATTTTTAATAATTTCAATTAATAGTATATAGATACCAATATAAACATTAAATGTTTAATTAAGATGATATTAAATAACCACATGTCTGCATTAACTAAATACATTAATATAATTTTTAATTTATTATGATTATATATATATATATATATATATATATATATATATATATATATATATTATAAAAAGCAAACGACATAAGAAAAATGACAAACACAAAAATAACAAAACACCCACCAACACCCCTACTCCACAGCCGGAAAAACATACAAAACCACCACCTCCCACCCCACCCAACCACACGACCCATAACACAAACCCTAATAAACGCGCAAGTAAGAATCTAGAACAAAAAACTAAAAAAGAAAAAAAAGAAGAAGGAATACCTTGAACCATCGGAAGACGACGGCTTCAACCTCTTTGACCGTCCGAGCGAGGAGCCTGCCATAGAACCTTAGACTCGCCTGCACACACGAAAGGGAGAGAGAGAGTCGCCGCGGTGTATTGTGTGGAGTGAACGCATTAGAAAACTAAAGGTAAAAAATCTCGGCAAATATGCAAAATTAATAATAATGCACAAAGCTATAGAGAAAATCTCGGTTATATGAGAGATGAGAGATGAGAGATTTATTATCCGAAGAGACTACTTTCTCAAAAAACTAAATGTATGTCTAGCGTGCGTGGTGCGTGCGGTGTATGTATGCATGTACACACCAAACTCTCCCCCACCTCCCGTGAAAAAAAAATATCAACGGCTAGTTGTTAACTTTGAAGTTGGGAATTTGATTCCTAGCCTATACAAAAACTTAAAAATTGTGACAATATAAATCATAATATATTTCACACAGCTCCCACCATATATTCATAAATCATAATATACCAAAATAGAATAAATAAATCACAAAGATAGAAGTAATAAAACTAGGGTTTGAATGTTACTTTGTTTCTCCCAAATATTCCCTAGAGAACGAGGGCTTCAGCAATCGCAATAGTCACCAACCACCAAGCTAAGCTCACTAAGTGCTACAGCTTCCACCTTCCACCTTCCACCGTCCACTGGTCACCGGAGACTCGGAGAGAATAAAGAGACAACATATTACAAATTAACAGGTCACAGGTGGGTTGTTGTCACGACTCTCAAGTGCTCGAGTCCAGAAAAGCGAAGAGAAGAGCGAAGTCGTCGAGTGCTCGGGGCCCGAGTCCAGAAAATCAGAATATCAATTCAGACAGAGAGAAGAGAGAACTAGAGAAGAGAGAATCAGATCTAGAGATTAAGAGAAATGCGAGATGCGAATGCGCATAATGGCTGGAACACGGTTAATACATATATATATATAAACAAAGCAAACGACGACGTATTGAGAGCAACAAACCCTTAACCCTAAATACTTTCGGATATTCGGGCGGGTCGGGTGACCAAATTCCTAACCCTACCCGATATATATATATATATATATATATGTATATATGCATAGTGATACGTGGAGCTGGTCGGTTATCTTAGTTCGGATACGGGTTGTGTCGGTTTTCCCTCTTTCGGTGATCGGGTCGAGCGGGTCGGGTAGTTCGGATCATGCACACCCCTACCCCACAGCTGAAAAAACATACAAAACCACCACCTCCTACCCCACCCAACCACACGACCCATAACACAAACCGTAATGAACGCGCAATCAAGAATCTAGAACAAAAAACTAAAAAAGAAGAAGAAAATAAAAAGGAATACCTTTAACCATCAGAAGACGACGGCTTCAACCTCTTTGACCGTCCGAGCAAGGAGCCTGCCATAGAACCTTAGACTAGCCTGCACACACGAAAGGGAGAGAGAGATTCGCCGATGTGTATTGTGTGGAGTGAAGCATTAGAAAACTAAAGGTAAAAAATTAAATCTCGACAAATCTACAAAATTAATAATAATGCACAAAGCTACAGAGAAAATCTCGGTTATATGAGAGATGAGAGATTTATTATACGAAGAGACTACTTTCTCAGAAAATAAATGTATGTCTAGCGTGCGGGGTGCGTGCGGTGTATGTATGCATGTACACACCAAACTGTCCCCCACCTCCAGTGAAAAAAAAAATCTAAGCGGCTAGTTGTTAACTTTGAAGTTGGGAGTTTGATTCCTAACCTATACAAAAACTTAAAAATTTTGACAATATAAATTATTAAAAAAAATAAACGGACTTTCCCGTATATCCCGTTAACCCGTCTAACAAAGGTTGGGTTGGGATTTTCCCAACTTGTGTAACAAAAAAAAAAAAAGAGTCGGAATTGGAAAAATATTAAGTGGGGTGTAAAATTTTCAAAATACACATGCCTTAAAACGGTTGTTAATGATAAAATATCATAGAATGACAAAATTGGCTAAAGTTCAAAAGACAGAAGAATCGAATTTGATCAAATTGAAAATCAGGGACCACATTCTAATAATTGAGAGACCAAGAGTGTGATTTCACCTTCTAGAAATTATATTGGAATTTGATTGAACCCTACCGAACAAACACCCAAAATCGTAACAAAAAAAAATGCCCAGACCTGCTGCACAGCTCAACCCGACGCTATACACCCCATCACCCATCACCGCCGGTACACATACCACCAATCACCACTGTTTACCCCCGCCCAAACACAAAACGATAGAACCCTACTAAATAAACACCCAAAATCGACACCCAAAAAAAAAAAAAAAGTGCCTAGACCTACGGCACAGCTCAACCCGCCCACATACACCCACTCACCGCTCTCCGTCGGTACACAAACCACCAATCACCGCCGCAACCCCTCGCCCAAACACAAAACCAGAACACCCACAAACCCACGAAAATAAAAAATACCTGGACCAACACCAGACGAACTCTGCCTAAGGCGCTTCGATTGCCTTCATGAAGAACCAGCCATGTAGTATCTCTGTGCATGCGCAGAGGTATACGACAACGACTGGGAAGAAAAATAAAAATAAGATTAAGGCTGGGAAGATTGAACACCAAACAAATAAAATTAACACCTATATTAAAATGGAAATAAATACATTAAATAACAGAAGACTATACAACCCTTTCGCATACCATAATTACCCACAATAATATTAAAATCCCATCAAATCTGTATCATTACAAAAAGACAATAGATGATCATGATTTAATCTCATAATCTCATTAAAAAAATAAATGTATGTCTAGCGTGCATGGTACGTGCGGTGTATGTATGCATGTACACACCAAATTGTCTCCCACCTTCCGTGAAAAAAAAAAGTCTCAACGACTAGTTTTTAACTTAGATGGTGAGAGTTTAATTCCTAACCTATACAAAAATTTAAAAATTTTAACAATATAAATTTAAAAAAAAAATAAAATAAACGAACTGGCTCGTATAGCCCGTTAACCCGTCCAACACATGTTGGGTTGGGATTTTTGCAACAGTGTAACAAAACCCAGGTCAGGTCCGCCCATCCCGTTTTTGGATGAACCCGGACGGGCCAACCTATTTTGATAGCCCTACGACCACTAACTTCAAAAATGTTTAACTTCAATACGGCCACTTCGTGACTACCTTGACTAGATGAATCCCCAAAAGTTGAATTTCTTTTGAAAAAATTCCCATAACTAAAACAATAAAATAATATCATATCATAAACTAAACAAATTCACATTCTGAATTTTGACATTCACATTCACTGATTCACAACATCCCAAATTGGATAAATTAAAATCTAAATTCACAAAATCACATGCTAAAAGTCTAAAATCAATACCATTTACCAATAACTCTAACAATAAGGATAAATTAATTCTGCATTTTTTCCAATCTGCCCTACGGCCATACCTGGTACTAAACTGGCAATTAGCAAACTACTCACTGGCTCACTGCTCACAAGAATCACAAACTCACAACTCACATTCATAAATCATAATTCATAAACAAATTCAAGTATTCAACAAAACACATACAAAGAAGATTAAAATAAAATTAGAGAAATTAGGAAAATTAGGATTTAGGGCAAAAGTTAAATTAGAAAAATTAGGGCAAAATGCGAACCTCAGAGGAAATAAGAGGCGCTGAGCGGTGTTGTTGGCATTCCTGCTGTCCTTCTGACTGGTAAGGTAGCGAGCCGGACTCCGATAATCTAGTAGGGGGTAGGCATGGACGAGAGTCGAGAGAAGTAGTGAGTGAGGACGCGACAAGCGTGAGAGCTAGAGAACTTATAGAAGCGACGAGTAGCTCTAAGATCTAAAATGTAAAATAAGAAAATTAAAAAAATTATATTTATAATACAGCCCCAAAGCGACATCATTTGGGGTTGTATATTTTTGGTAGTGGGGGCATCTGTCCCCACTGCATGCAGATAAGGTTGTGCATAAATGTCTTGCGTGCATGGTACGTGCGGTTTACCTATGCATGTACACACCAAACTGTCCCCCACCTATACTGAAAAAAATCTCAACTGCTGGTTGTTAACTTAAAAGTTGGGAGTTTGGTTCCTAACCTATACAAAAATTTAATAGTTTTAACAATATAATTTTTTTTTAAAAAAAAATAAACGGACTGGCTTGTAGAGCTCGTTAACCAGACCAACACAGATTGGGTTGGATTTTCCCAACTCGTGTAACCCTAAAAAAAACACACACACACACACACACACGGGTCGGGTCGGCACCTCCCGTCTGGATGAACATGGACGGGCCAGCCCATTTTGACAGCCCTAGCCGGTTGTGAAGATTACGAAAGCATAGAGGAGAAATTTAACAGAAAATGAGGAGAAAATTACCTTAACTAGGAAATTTGTAAATGAGATACCACCTTTGGAATGATTTGAGCAAATTTTCATAGGGATTTCCCATAACTTGATTCGGTTCTCACTGGGAAAAAGATTGCAGGAAGATTTTTGCGATAGGTTAGGTGTTGTTTGAGAACAAGCTAGTTTGGTTCTTGCAGTGGTTATCGAAGTGGAATGCGAGAAAAGACCAACCTTCAATTCATAATTCAATGCCGCAATTGTAAACGGAAACCCTTGTTCAAGTTGCTCAACAATTTATCATCATAGATTGTCGTCGGTGCACTCGGTCCTCCCGGTGGTGACGCGGCGCCACATGATGGAAACGAGCCTAAGCAATGCGGCGGAGGCGATGCTAAACATTGCAATTGGTTATGAAATTCTCACTACAAGAAAAATTGCGATTCGCGACGGAATTTTTCCGTCGCGAAATAGGTTTTGCGACGGAATCGCAACGGAATTCGTTCCGTCGTCTATCAACTCGTCGTATCTTCATTTGCGACGGAAAAATTCCGTCGCGAAATATGGCGACGGAATAATTCCGTCGCGAATTATTGTGACGGAATAATTTCGTCGCAATTGGACAACAAAATATTAAAAAAAAATTAGGGTATCCGCGACTGTTCTTTGTACAACAGTCAAACTATTTCAACAAAATTCAAACATAGCAAAATAAAAATAAAATTAGAAATAATTTTTTTTAAAAATCAAATAAAATATAGAAATAACCTCTGCTTGCAGTGGAGGAACCAGCGATAGCGGTCGCGAACTGAGGCTTTGGCGGTGGCGGTCGCAAGCAGAGGGTTCGGCGGTGGGGTCAGGGTCGCGAGTAGGTGGTGATGGTGGGCGGCGGCGGTGGCTTCAGATCTGTTTGGTGGTCGTTGATAGAGGTGGCGTTTAGCGTTGGTGGTGAGCACTCTGGTCGGTGGCGATGGTGGGAGATTGGGCGACGGCGGTGGGCACTCTGGTCGACGACGATGGTGGGCGACTGGGCGATGGTAGGCGATGGCGTTCGGATGTGTTTGGCGATGGTGGAGTGAACTCTGAAGTATTGAAACTTCAATTAGGGCTAACATTTCAATTTTTAATTTTTACTCCGTAGCCCGTATATAACATGCTTTGATTTAAAAAAAAAAAAACGACGTCGTTATCTTAGGATAAATGAAAACAACTTTGCGACAGAATAATTCCGTCGCGATATTTATTCACTTTCAAGTAAGCTGCTATATTTAGCAACGGAATAAATTCCGTCGCAATTTCCGTAGATTTATTATCCGAAGAGACTACTTTCTCAGAAAATAAATGTATGTCTAGCGTGCGTGGTGCGTGCGGTGTATGTATGCATGTACACACCAAACTGTCCCCCACCTCCAGTGAAAAAAAAATCTCAACTGCTAGTTGTTAACTTTGAAGTTGGGATCGGAGTTTGATTCCTAACCTATACAAAAACTTAAAAATTTTGACAATATAAATTATAAAAAAAATAAACGAACTGGCCTGTATAGCCCGTTAACCCGTCCAACACAGGTTGGGTTGAGATTTTCCCAACTCGTGTAAAAAAACAAAAAAAAAACATGGGTTGGATCAGCCCCTCCCATTTCTTGATGAACCCGAACGAGCCATCCCGTTTTGAAAGCCCTAGCCAGTTGTGAAGATTACGAAAGTATAGAGGAAAAATTTGACAGAAAAGGAAGAGAAAGTTACCTTAACATGGAAATTTATAAATGAGATACCTCCTTTGGATGTGATTAGGGCAAAATTTCATAAGGATTTCCAATAACTAGATTTGATTCTCACTCGAAAAAGATTGCAAGAAGATTTTAGCGAGAGGTCAGGTGCTGATCGAGAAAAAGCTAGTTCAGTTCTCGCAGTGGTTGCCGAAGTGGAAAGCAAGAAAAGACCACCTTCAATTCATAATTCAACGCCGCAATTGTAAACGGAAACACTTGTTCAAGTTGCTCAACAATTTATCATCATAGATTGTCGTCGGTGCACTCGGTCCTCTCAGTGGTGACGTGGCGCCACACGATGGAAGTGAGGTTGAGCAATGCGGCGAAGGCGTGGCTAAACATTGTGATTGGTTATGAAATTCTTACCTATTGCTTTACTACTTCATATGATTTGGAGATTAGGGGATTCTAATTGTTTGTGAGCTCACTTATATATGGTATTTATAAATAGAAATAATGAAATGAAAGTCAAAATTACATGTTGACCCAACAAGGTAAAATTAATGGTGAAGTTTAGATAAAGGCGAGGCTAAGCATTGGCACATGAGGGAAGGAATTGGAAAAATATTAAGTGGGGTGTAAAATTTCAAAATACACCTGTCTAAACTGTTGTTATTGAGAAATATCACATAATGAAAAAATTGGCTAAAGTTCGAAAGATCGAAGAATCGAATTTGATCAAATTGAAAATAAGGGACCACATTCTAATAATCGAGAGACCAAGAGTGTGATTTCACCTTCTAGAAATTATATTGGAATTTTTAGCACATATAAAATACAAATGAATTTTATAAAACAAGGTGATAAGGAACTATTAAGTTTACTGTAATTTCAACAAGAGGTTTTTATTTATTTATTTCTTTCTTTCTTTATTTTTTGTTTTGTTTTGTTTTTTGTTTTTTTTTTTTTTTTTGTCTCAAGAAGGATTGAACTCCTTTTTAAAAAAAAAATTCAATTAATAGTATATAAATAGCAATATAGACATTAAAAGTTTAATTAAGATGATATTAAATAACCACTTGTCTGCATTAACTCAATACATTAAGATAATTTTTCATTTATTATATATATATATATATATATATATATATATATATATATATATAT
>NC_044929.1:19426704-19460275 GCF_003576645.1 Ipomoea triloba
ATCATTTTATTTTTTTTTTTTTTTTTTGTTTCGGAGATTAATTTTTTTTTTTTTTTGTTGATTTGGGCGCGGGAATGAATTAGAAAGGGGGCATCTATATAATTTTGCTGTGTGTGCATCTTTAGAATTTAGAATGCCCTATATGTTGCGTTATTTCCTTTTGGGTGGTGATACAGTCGGATTTGAGGTCTGATTAGTACGCTATGTGTGCACGCAGACTTCTCTTCCCCGTTCGCTTCCCCTCGGCTTCCAGTCCTGTCCTTCCCTACAGGGTTTGAGGTCTGATTAGTACGCTATGTGTGCACGCAGACTTCTCTTCCCCGTTCGCTTCCCCTCGGCTTCCAGTCCTGTCCTTCCCTACAGGGTCCGGCGTGTAACATGGCTGGGTCTTCTGTCAGATGGTTAGGGTCCGGCGTGTAACATGGCTGGGTCTTCTGTCAGATGGTCAAGGTTTGTCGATGGTCTATTGTTTATTACCCGTTCGCTTCCCCTCGGCTTCCAGTCCTGTCCTTCCCTAAAGGGTCCGGCGTGTAACATGGCTGGGTCTTCTGTCAGATGGTCAGGGTCCGGCGTGTAACATGGCTGGGTCTTCTGTTTGATGGTCAAGGTTTGTCGATTGTTTATTATTGCTTGTTTATCTGCGTTTTTGCAGTATTTTTTAGGGTGGGCTCCGTTGGGGGATATGGGTTCTGTGGGGGTGTGGTGTGTTGTTTACATTTTTTAGGGTGGGCTCCGTTGGGGGATTGGGGGATATGGGTTCTGTGGGGGTGTGGTGTGTTGTTTACATTTTTTAGGGTGGGCTCCGTTGGGGGATTGGGGGATATGGGTTCTGTGGGGGTGTGGTGTGTTGTTTACGGGGGATGATTTTCGTGGCGGTGGTATGTTGGCCGATCTAGGGTGCGGCAGCGGCGGTAGGTAGTGTCCAGTTTCGTTTTTTTTTTTTTCCGGAGGGAGGGGGTTAAGGGTTTTTGGGTGTTTGTTTGATTTTAATTTATTTTATTTAGGGTGCGGCAGGGTTTTTGGGTGTTTTATTTTAATTTATTTTATTTTTTGTGTGTTAATGTTATTTTTTCTTTGAGTACTACTTTCTCAACCTACTGAAGCACAAAGAGTCAGCATCGCCTCCACTTAGGCTCGAACCTGCCCCCTCCAACATGGGGAGCAACCAAATGCCACTACCGGATGCCACTAGACCACAAGGTCATTGGCGTGTTAATGTTATTTTTATTACTCTGTTTTTTTTTGCTTTTTTTTTTTTTCAAAAATTGTGTTGATTGGGGTTAATTGATATGGCATAGCCTCTGTTTTGATACTTTTACACCTATTTTTTCATGAAATTAAATATGTTTCCCTGGATAATTAGTATTTGTTATTGGTTTATTCATCCATTCTTGGATATTTTAGGGGTGCCATCTTAGTTAGTTCATCTCGTTCTCTAGATTGCAAGAATTAACTTTTTGCTAGATCATTCAGATACCTACTTAATAAAATAAAATTGAAATAATAATAATGATGATAATATTTTGTATTCTCATTTTCTTTCTGAACTCTGCCACCTATAGCTTTTCTTGAGCACATTATTTATTTCATAGTATTACAAGAAAGTTAGAAAAAACAAAAATTATAAGAGAATTGAAATTTCATATTCAGTGCATATTCACTTAGGAGTTGGGGGTTTGATTCATAACCTATACAAAAATTTAAAAATTTTAACAATATAAATTATTTTTTAAAAAATAAACGGAGTGGCCCGTATAGCTCGTTAACCCATCTAACACAGGTTGGGTTGGATTTTCCCAACTCGTGTAACCAAAAAAAAAAAAAACACGGGTTGGGTCAGCACCTCCCGTGTTTGGATAAACCCGGATGGGCTAGCCCAGTTTGACAGCCCTAGTCGGTTGTGAAGATTACGAAAGCATAGAGGAGAAATTTTACAGAAAAGAAGGAGAAAGTTACCTTTAACTAGGAAATTTGTAAATGATATACCGCCTTTAAAAAGATTGCAAGAAGAATTTAGCGAGAGGTGCTGATCGAGAACATTCATAGTGGAATGCGAAAAAAGACCTACGTACCATCAATTTATAATTCAACGCCGCAATTGTAAATGGAAACCCTTTGCACAACAATTTATCATCATAGATTGTCGTCGGTGCACTCGGTCCTCCCAGTGGTGACGCGATGCCACACAATGGAAGCGAGGCTGAGCAATGCGATGGAGGCGAGGCTAAACATTGCGATTGGTTATGAAATTCTTACCTATTGCTTTTACTACTTCATATGATTTGGACATTAGGGGATTCTGATTGTTTGTGAGCTCACTTATATATGGTATTTATAGATAGAAATAATGAAATGAAAGTCAAAATTACATGTTGACCCAACAAGGTAAAATTAATGGTGAAGTGCAAACAAAGGCGAGGCTAAGCATTTGCACATGAGGGAAGGAATTGGGAAAAATATTAAGTGGGGTGTAATTTTTCAAAATACACATGTCTTAAACGGTTGTTAATGAGAAATATCACATAATGACGAAATTGGCTAAAGTTAGAAAGATTGAAAAATCGAATTTGTTCAAATTGAAAATCATGGACTACATTCTAATAATTAAGAAGCCAAGAGTGTGATTTCACCTTCCATAAATTATATTGGAATTTTTAAATATAAAATACAAATGAATTATATATATATATATATATATATATATAAAGGGTGACAAGGAACTATTAAGTTAATGTAATTTCAACAAGGGGTCGTTTTCTTTCTTTTTTTGTCTCAAGGAGGATTGAACTATTTTTTTTAATAATTTGAATTAATAGTATATAAATAGCAATATAAACATTAAAAGTTTAATTAAGATGATATTAAATAACCATTTGTCTACATTAACTCAATACATTAAGATAATTTTTCATTTATTATGACTATATATATATATATATATATATATATTAAAAAACAAACGAAAATGACAAACTCAAAAATAAAACACCCACAAACACCCCTACCTCGTAGCCGGAAAAACATACAAAACCACCCCACCCAACCAAACGACCCATAACCCAAACCCTAATGAACGCGCAAGCAAGAAACTGGAACCAAAAACTAAAAAAAAAAAAAGAAAAGAAAAGAAAAGAAAAAAGGAATACGTTGAGAAGACGACGACTTCAACCTCTTTAACCGTCGGAGCCAGGAGCCTGCCGCGGAACCATAGACTTGCCTGCACACATAGAAGATAGAGAGAGAGTCGTCGTTGTGTATTGCGTGGAGTGAAGAAGTAGAAAACTAAAGGAAAAAAATCTTAGCAAATCTACCAAATTAATAATAATGCACAAAGCTACAAGAAAATCTTGATTATTTCAAAAATAATAGTGATGCAAAAAGCTGCCAAATTACTAAAAAAAACCATTACATACTAGAAAAAGCGCCTAAAACAAATGAAAAAAGAAATAAATCTGGACCCTAAAGCTAAATTAAAGAATGGTTAAGATTTGATCTCACAATCTCATACAAATAGATTGATCTCACAAGGAATCTCAATTTCACATGTGAACATTGTTATATATATATATATATATATATATATATATATATATATATATATATATATATATATAAGAGATGGGAGATTTGTTATCCGATGAGATTACTTTCTCAAAAACATAAATGTCTTGCGTGCATGGTGCGTCCGGTGTATGTATGCATGTAGACACCAAACTGTCCCCCACCTTCCCCCGTGAAAAAAGAAATCTAAATGGCTACTTGTTAACTCAGAAGTTGGGGGTTGTATTCCAAAACTATATGAAAATTTAAATATTTAAACAATATATTTTTTTAAAAAAATAAACGGACTGGCCTGTATAGCCCGTTAACCCGTCCAACACATGTTGGGTTGGGATTTTCCCAATTCATGGAACAAAAAAAAATAAAAAATCACGGATCGGGTTGACCCCTCCCATTTCTGGATGAAGCCGGACGGGTCAGCCGACTTTGACAACCCAACAAGGTAAAATTAATGGTGAAGTTCAGACAAAGTCGAGGATAAGCATTGGCACATGAGGGAATGAATTTGGAAAAATATTAAGTGGGGTGTAAAATTTTCAAAATTCACGTGCCTAAAACGGTTGTTAATGAGAAATATTAGAGAATGGCGAAATTAGCTAAAGTTAGAAAGATTGAAGAATCGAATTTGATCAAATTGAAAATCAAGGACTACATTCCATATCTGCTAATAATTGAGAGACCAAGAGTGTGATTTCACCTTCTATAAATTATAATGGAATTTTTAACACATAAATTACAAATGAATTTTATAAAACAAGGTGATAAGTAATTATTAAGTTTAATGTAATTTCAACAAGAGTTTTTTTTTTCTTTCTTTCTCTTTTTTTTTTTAAGGAAGATTGAACTCTTTTATTTTTAATAATTTCAATTAATAGTATATAGATAGCAATATAAACATTAAATGTTTAATTAAGATGATATTAAATAACTACATGTCTACATTAACTCAATACATTAAGATAATTTTTAATTTATTATGATTATATATATATATATATATATATATATTATAAAAAGCAAATGACATAAGAAAAATGACAAACACCCCCTACCCCACAGCCGGAAAAACATACAAAACCACCACCTCCCACCCCACCCAACCACACGACCCATAACACAAACCCTAACAAACGCGCAAGTAAGAATCTGGAACAAAAAACTAAAAACAGAAAAAAAAAAAAAAAAAAAAAAAANAAGAAGAAGGAATACCTTGAACCATCGGAAGACGACGGCTTCAACCTCTTTGACCGTCCGAGCGAGGAGCCTGCCATAGAACCTTAGACTCGCCTGCACACACGAAAGGGAGAGAGAGAGTCGCCGCTGTGTATTGTGTGGAGTGTACGCATTAGAAAACTAAAGGTAAAAAATCTCGGCAAATCTGCAAAATTAATAATAATGCAAAAGCTACAGAGAAAATCTCGGTTATATGAGAGATGAGAGATTTATTATCCAAAGAGACTACTTTCTCAAAAAACAAAATGTATGTCTAGCTTGCGTGGTGTGTGCGGTGTATTTATGCATGTACACACCAAACTCTCCCCCACCTCCAATGAAAAAAAAATATCAACGGCTAGCTGTTAACTTTGAAGTTGGGAGTTCGATTCCTAACCTATACAAAAACTTAAAAATTTTGACAATATAAATCATAATATATTTCACACAGCTCCCACCATATATTCATAAATCATAATATACCAAAATAGAATAAATAAATCGCAAAGATAGAAGTAATAAAATTAGGGTTTGAATGTTACTTCGTTTCTCCCAAATATTCCCTAGAGAACGAGGGCTTCAGCAATCGCAAAAGTCACCAACCACCAAGCTCGCTAAGTGCTACGGCTTCCACCTTCCACCTTCCACCGTCCACCGGTCACCAGAGAATAGGAGAGACTAAAGAGACAACATATTACAGATTAACAGGTCACAAGTGGGTTGTTGTCTCGACTCTCAAGTGCTCGAATCCAGAAAAGCGAAGTCGTCGAGTGCTCGAAGCCTCCAGTCCAGAAAATCAGAGTATCAATTCAGACAGACAGAGAAGAGAGAACTAGAGAAGTAGTGAGAATCAGATCTAGAGATTGAGAGAAATGCGTGATGCGACTGCGCAAAATGGCTGGAACACGGATAATAGATATATATATATATATATATATATATATATATATATATATATATATATATATAAACAAAGCAAACGACGACGTATTGAGAGCAACAAACCCTTAACCCTAAATACTTTCGGATATTCGGGCAGGTCGGGTGACCAAATTCCTAACCCTACCCGAAATATATATATATATATATATATATATATATATATAGTGATACGCGGAGCGGGTCGATTATCATAGTTCGGATAAGGGTTGGGTCGGTTTTCCCTCTTTCGGTGATCGGGGCGGGCGGGCGGGTTGGTTAGTTCGGATCCTGCACACCCCTACCCCACCGCCGAAAAAACATACGAAACCATCACCTCCCACCCCACCCAACCACACAACCCATAACACAAACCCTAACAAACGCGCAAGTAAGAATTTGGAACAAAAAACTAAAAAAGAAAAAAAAAAGAAGGAATACCTTGAACCATCGGAAGACGACGGCTTTAACCTCTTTGACCGTCCGAGCGAGTAGCCTGCCATAGAACCTTAGACTCGCCTGCACACACGAAAGGGAGAGAGAGAGTCGCCGCTGTATATCGTGTGGAGTGAACGCATTAGAAAACTAAAGGAAAAAATCTCGGCAAATCTGCAAAATTAATAATAATGCACAAAGCTACAGAGAAAATCTCGGTTATATGAGAGATGAGAGATTTATTATCCGAAGAGACTACTTTCTCAAAAAACTAAATGTATGTCTAGAGTGCGTGGTGCGTGCAGTGTATGTACACACCAAACTCTCCCCCACCTCCCGTGAAAAAGAAATATCAACTGCTAGTTGTTAACTTTGAAGTTGGGAGTTTGATTCCTAACCTATACAAAAACTTAAAAATTTTGACAATATAAATCATAATATATTTCACATAGCTGCGCATAATGGCTGGAACACGGTTAATACGTATATATATATATATATATATATAACAAAGCAAACGACGACGTATTGAGAGCTAAAAACCCTTAACCCTAAATACTTTCAGATATTCGGGCTGGTCGGTTGACCAAATTCCTAACCCTACCCCAAATATATATATATATATATATATATATATATATATATATATAGTGATACGCGGAGCGGGTCGGTTATCTTAGTTCGGATACGGGTTGGGTCGGTTTTCCCTCTTTCGGTGATCGGGTCGGGCGGGCGGGTTGGGTAGTTCGGATCCTGCACACCCCTACCCCACCGCCGAAAAAACATACAAAACCACCACCTCCCACCCCACCCAACCACACGACCCATAACACAAACTCTAATGAACGCGCAAGCAAGAATCTGGAACAAAAAACTAAAAAAGAATGAAAAAAAAAAAGGAATACCTTTAACCATCGGAAGAAGACGGCTTCAACCTCTTTGACCGTCCGAGCGAGGAGCCTGCCATAGAACCTTAGACTCGCCTGCACACACGAAAGGGAGAGAGATTAGCCGATGTGTATTGTGTGGAGTGAAGCATTAGAAAACTAAAGGTAAAATATTAAATCTCGGCAAATCTACAAAATTAATAATAATGCACAAAGCTACAGAGAAAATCTCGGTTATATGAGAGATGAGAGATTTATTATCCGAAGAGACTTTCTCAGAAAATAAATGTATGTCTAGCGTGCGGGGTGCGTGCGATGTATGTATACATGTACACACCAAACTGTCCCCCACCTCCAGTGAAAAAAATCTCAACGGTTAGTTGTTAACTTTGAAGTCGGGATTTTCCCAACTCGTGTAACAAAAAAAAACATGAGTCGGAATTGGAAAAATATTAAGTTGGGTGTAAAATTTTCAAAATACACATGCCTTAAACGGTTGTTATTGACAAAATAATGAAAATATCACAGAATGACAAAATTGGCTAAAGTTCGAAAGACAGAAGAATCGAATTTGATCAAATTGAAAATCAGGGACCACATTCTAATAATTGAGAGACCAAGAGTGTGATTTCACCTTCTAGAAATTATATTGGAATTTAATTGAACCCTACTGAACAAACACCCAAAATCGTAACAAAAAAAAAAAAAAAAAAAAAAAACTGCCCTGACCCGCCGCACAGCTCAATCCGTCGCTATACACCCCATCACCAATCACCGGCGGTACACATACCACCAATCACCACTGTTTACTCCCGCCCAAATACAAAACGATAGAACCCTACTAAATAAACACCCAAAATCGACACCCAAGAAAAAAAAAAAAAGTGCCCAGACCTGCGGCACAGCTCAACCCGCCGCCATACACCCACTCACCGCTCTCCGCCGGTACACAAACCACCAATCACCGCCGCAACCCCTCGCCCATACACAAAACCAGAACACCCACAAACCCACGAAAATAAAAAATACCTGGACCAACGCCAGACGAACTCCGCCTAAGGCGCTTCGATTGCCATGATGTAAAACCAGCCATGGAGTATCTCTCGGCATGCGCGGAGGTATACGACAGCGGCTGGGAAGAAAAATAAAAATAAGACTACGGCCGGGAAGATTGTACACCAAACAAATAAAGGAAACAAATAAAATTAACACCTAAATTAAAATGGTAATAAATACATTAAATAGCAGAAGACTATGCAACCCTTTCGCATACCATAATTACCCACAATAATATTAAAATCCCATCAAATCTGTACCATTACAAAAAGACAATAGATGATCATGATTTAATCTCATAATCTCATTAAAAAAATAAATGTATGTCTAGCGTGCATGGTACGTGCGGTGTATGTATGCATGTACACACCAAATTGTCTCCCACCTTTCGTGAAAAAAAAATCTCAACAACTAGTTTTAACTTATATGATGAGAGTTTAATTCCTAACCTATACAAAAATTTACAAATTTTAACAATATAAATTTTAAAAAAAAATAAATTAAAGGAACTGGCTCGTATAACCCGTTAACTCGTCCAATACATGTCAGGTCCGCCCATCCTGTTTTTGGATGAACCCGGACGGGCCAACCCGTTTTGACAGCCCTACGACCACTAACTTCAAAAATGTTTAACTTCAAATTCATCTATATTAACTTCAATACAGCCACTTCGTGAGACTAGATGAATCTCCAAAAGTTGAATTTCTTTTGAGAAAATTTTCCATAACTGAACGAATAAAATAATATCATATCATAAACTAAACAAATTCACATTCTGAATTCTGACATTCACATTCACTGATTCACAACATCACAAATTGGATAATTTAAAAGCTAAATTCACAAAATCACAAGCTAATATAAAAGTCTAAAATCAATACCATTTACCAATAACTCTAACAATAAGGACAAATTAATTCTGCATTTTTTCCAATATGCCCTACGGCCATACCTGATACTAAACTGGCAATTAGCAAACTACTCACTGGCTCACTGCTCACAGGAATCACAAACTCACAACTCACATTCATAAATCATAATTCATAAACAAATTCAAGTATTCAACAAAACATATACAAGAAGATTAAAATAAAATTAGAGAAATTAGGGAAATTAGGATTTAGGGCAAAAGTTAAATTAGAGAAATTATGGCAAAATGCGAACCTCAGAGGAGATAAGAAGCGCTGAGCGGTGTTGCCGGCATTCCTGCTATCCTTCTGACTGGTAAGGCAGCGAGCCGGACTCCGATACTCCATAGTAGAGGTAGGCAGGGATGAGAGTCGAGAGAAGTAGTGAGTGAGGACGCAACAAGCGAGAGAGCTAGAGAATTTATAGAAGCGACGAGCAGCTCTACGATCTAAAATGTAAAATAAGAAAATTTAAAAAATTATAGTTATAATACAACCCCAAAACGACGTCATTTTGGGGTTGTATATTTTTGGCAGTGGGGGCAGCTGTCCCCACTGTCCCCAGATAAGGTTGTGCATAAAAGTCTTGCGTGCGTGGTACGTGCGATGTACGTATGCATGTACACACCAAACTGTCCCCCACCTATACTGAAAAAAAATCTCAACGGTTAGTTGTTAACTTAAAAGTTGGGAGTTTGGTTCCTAACCTATACAAAAATTTAAAAATTTTAACAATATAATTTTTTTATAAAAAATAATAAACGAACTGGCTCGTAAAGCTCGTTTACCCATCTAACACAGGTTGGGTTGGATTTTCCCAACTCATGTAACCCAAAAAAAAAAAAAAAAAAAAAAAAAAAACACGGGTCGGGTCGGGTCGGCACCTCCCGTCTGGATGAACCCTACGGGCCAGCCCATTTTGACAGCCCTAGCCGGTTGTGAAGATTACGAAAGCATAGAGGAGAAATTTAACAGAAAATGAGGAGAAAATTACCTTAACTAGGAAATTTGTAAATGAGATACCACCTTTGGAATGATTAGAGCAAATTTTCATAGGGATTTCCCATAACTTGATTCGATTCTCACCGGAAAAAAGATTGCAAGAAGATTTTTGCGATAGGTTAGGTGCTGATCGAGAACAAGCTAGTTTGGTTCTTGCAGTGGTTGTCGAAGTGGAATGCGAGAAAAGACCTACCTTCAATTCATAATTCAATGCCGCAATTGTAAACGGGAACCCTTGTTCAAGTTGCTCAACAATTTATCATCATAGATTGTCGTCGGTGCACTCGGTCCTCCCAGTGGTGACGCGATGCCACACAATGGAAGCGAGGCTGAGCAATGCGATGGAGGCGAGGCTAAACATTGCGATTGGTTATGAAATTCTTACCTATTGCTTTTACTACTTCATATGATTTGGACATTAGGGGATTCTGATTGTTTGTGAGCTCACTTATATATGGTATTTATAGATAGAAATAATGAAATGAAAGCCAAAATTACATGTTGACCAAACAAGGTAAAATTAATGGTGAAGTGCAGGCAAAGGCGAGGCTAAGCATTGGCACATGAGTGAAGGAATTGGGAAAAATATTAAGTGGTGTGTAAAATTTTCAAAATACACATGCCTTAAACGGTTGTTAATGAGAAATATCACAAAATGACGAAATTGGATAAAGTTAGAAAGATTGAAGAATCGAATTTGTTCAAATTGAAAATCAGGGACTACATTCTAATAATTGAGAAACCAAGAGCGTGATTTCACCTTCTATAAATTATATTGGAATTTTTAAATATAAAATACAAATGAATTTTATTAAAAAAAAAAAAAAAGGTGACAAGGAACTATTAAGTTAATGTAATTTCAACAAGAGGTCTTTTTCTTTCTCTCTCTCTCTCTTTCTTTTTTTTTTTTTTTTTTTTTATTATATATATATATATATATATATATATATATATATATATATATATATATATAGTCATAATAAATGAAAAATTATCTTAATGTAGACAAATGGTTATTTAATATCATCTTAATTAAACTTTTACTGTTTATATTAAGATAATTTTTCATTTATTATGACTATATATATATATATATATATATATATATATATATATATATTAGAAAACAAACGACAAAAAAAAATGACAAACTCAAAAAAACACCCATGAACACCCCTACCTCGTAGCAGGAAAAACATACAAAACCACCCCTCCCAACCAAACGACCCATAACCCAAACCCTAATGAACGCGCAAGCAAGAAACTGGAACCAAAAACTAAAAAAAAAAAAATGAATACTTTGAACCATCGGAAGACGACGGCTTCAACCTCTTTGACCGTCGGAGCGAGGAGCCTGCTACGAAACCATAGACTCCCCTGCACACACGGAAGGTAGAGAGAGAGTCGTCGTTGTGTATTGCATGGAGTGAAGAAGTTTACTAAATTAAGGCAAAAAACCTCAGCAAATCTACCAAATTAATAATGATGCACAAAGCTACAGAGAAAATCTTGATTATTTCAAAAATAATAATGATGCAAAAAGCTGCCAAATTACTAAAAAAACCTTTACATATTAAAAAACAGTGCCTAAAACAAATGAAAATGACTTACTCTCAAAAAAAAATTGAAAATGAAAATAAATCCGGACCCTAAACTAAAATAAAGAATGGTTAAGATTTGATCTCACAATTTCATACAAATAAAGTGATCTCACAAGGAATCTCAATTTCACATGTGAACATAGTTATATATATATATATAACAAAGAACCTATTATAATAAACAAACGAGGTAACTACTAGGCATTTAGGTGATTGACCATTTTAAAAAGTTATTATAATATTTCAAAGTATTTCAAGGCTTCATACCTCGTAATATACATGAACCATACCACAACGCTGCCATTTTTTTTCCTTTTTAATACGTGCATTCTCGTTTCTTTAATCTTGTTTGCTGTTATGTGTGCATGTGTGCATTTATCTATGTGCACTTCACAGTAGTACAGCGTGCACCTCACTGGATTGAGGGGTGTATGACCATATCAGTCTAGACCCTCGTGCACATTAGGGGAAGTCGTAATTTCACCTTCATTTAACAAAAAAAAAAAAACAAACAAACAAACAAAAGTGTTCATACCTTTTCCACCTCAGATGCATGCTCTGCCTCTCCGTCCTACAATCTGCTGTTTTTTCCTACTACCCCGTGCCTCACCAGTAACCTCCAATCACCGCCGTTAAATAAAGCAAATGTTTGTAGTTTACAAATTTAGGGAGATGTTTAAGCGGTACTTTAGGATCGCATACCGGATTTGGGGAAAAACTCTAAAGGCGGTATTTTAGGATAGCAAACCCTAGTTTCATCCCCCTAATGCACACCCAGCCGCGAAACAGTGTGAAACCCTCGCAACCATGCCGAGTTCGGAACCGGTGTGCGATTTCTGACCGCCAGAACCCTATCCCTCTATCCGATTTTCCCTTCGCAATTGCTACTGGACACAAAAATAATGAAAATCTTAACATACCTCTGCTTTCTGGTCGCGACTTTGCACATTGTTGTCGCTTTTCCCGGCGTCGCGAACTAGCCATGCGTCATCGCCGTTCTCCGTAGCAAGATGCCGTGTACAGGTGGGGAGCGTGGGTACGGAATCGTCGGTATTGGAATAGTGACAGACTTTGTTTCCTAAGTTTTCTCACTTACATTGCACACATTTTTACTACTTTACCCTTAGGTAGCCTTTTTTTCCTTCAGACTTACCCTTTTTACGTTAAACAATCTAAATTATTTAACGCAATCTTAACCCTTCATTTTTTGGATCCTATGGTTAATATTATGTCTTAGTTCTCACCTATAAGGGTTGTCTCATACGAAGTCTACCCTATATATATATATATATATATATTTGTTTATGTTCAAATTTGAACCTACCTTATTGTGTGAACCTGAGAACATGTGCACCTCTTGATGTTGCATCATCCAACGGCCCAAAACATGGTGCACAGAAAAAGTCAAACTACGGCGTTGTGCACAATGTGTGTGCATTGTGTTTGCATTGCACTTGTCCACTGTTGTGGGCACGGGAATCAATAATTGACTATTGGAATATTTTAGAATAATTAGTTTTATTAATTAATTAGGAATGTTAGAATTATTTTATATTTAGTTTGTTAGAATTATATTAATTTTCATATTTATCTTAGTTTGTTGGTTAGAATTAGTTTATCCTATGTTTAATAATTATCTCGTTCATGTGGTTGTAATCAGTTTGTTAATGGCTATTTAAGGCCATTACATGCTAAATCATATATACATTTAGAGAATTTTTGAGATAGAAAACTGAGTGTTTTCTGGAACTCGAAATGAGTTCGGCCGTGATGAGTGGATCATGGCAAACCTGACTTATCAAGGAAATTACCATCCTTGTGGTGTCATCCCCGGTTTTTATCGTTCTACAACCGGACATGGCAAACCGCTATACATCAAAATCCAAAAACAGCCCTTTACCCAACCTAAATTAAACCTACAAATTGATCACACCAAGCCTAATAATCATTCTAAAAAAATCCTTTTTAAATTAGAGTGTGAAGAGAAGATCGGGCCAACCAGGTTCACATCATTTGGTATTAGAGTCAGTAGCATATAACTCCTTTGAGGACAACTATGAGGATGACAAAAAAAATAGTCCTTTGATCTTGGAGGGTCCAATGACGAGAGCAAAGGCGCAGATATTTCATGAAGCTATGAGTGTCCTTATTAAAGGAGTAAGTCAAGCTAATCAAAAATATGAAGATGGAGTTGAGTTGAAGGTGGTCCATCTGATTCAAGGCAGAATTTGAAGAATAAAATTGAGTGGGGATTTATACCTTATAAATCAACACTTGGAGTATTTTTTTCATGCAAATAAAAGTTTGAGATTATTTGGTCCGTATTTATGTTATTCAATTTGTAAAGTCCAAATAAGTTTATAAATCCTAAATTCTAATGGCGTCTAACTCTTATCTCCATCCTTGGAGTGGCGAGACTTTGCACCACCACACTCCGACCTTTACTTCCATCACCCAACCATTCTTCCTTCTTAGCCAGAGCCCACAACATCCACTACTCTAGCTAGATAAATGGCTAAGATTGATTCTCAGGTTCACATGTTAATATAGGTTGGTTGTTAACGAACCGAACATAAATGAACAGATTTTTTTTGTGTTCGTTTGTTAAGATTTTTGGAGTGTTTGTGTTAGTTTGTTAAGCGTTCATTAGTGTTTATTAACATTCGCGAACACGTTCACGAACGTGTTCATTAACGTTAACAAACACGTTCACGAACATGTTCGTTAATATTACGAACACGTTCGCGAACATGTTCGTTCACCTTCTTAATAACCAAACACATGTTCATGCTCATGATCACAATTCGTTCGTGAACAAAGAATAATCTATGTTTACAAACAATAATCAAACAAACAACAAAACAACTATATATATATATATATATATATATATATATATATATATATATATATATATATATATATAAAACTGTTCTTGAACATGTTCGTAAACATTATTAAACGAATATTAAACAAGATTGCTCGTGAACATTTTTAACCGAACACAAACAAGCTTGTTCACGAGCTCTTAGCAATTGAGTCTACAACTGTTCAGACTTTGTTCGTTTATGAACCGAGCTCTAAAATTTGTTTATTTATGTTCGTTTACCTTAATAAACAAACGTTTATCGAACACGAACTCAAGTAGTTACCGAAAGTTCTCACACACACACACCTTTTCTAGAAAACCAATAAGTTTAGTAGTAAGCCCCTCCCCCACCCCCACCCCCTCCCCTCATCCCATCCCCGCTCCTCTGCCTAGGAAAGAACTTGATCAAATTAAAAACTCACCAATGAGTTTGCTCTTAGAGCATCCCATCCGGGATATTGCTTAACCAAGTCTCCTTATTTCTCTTCTAGCGTATTCACATGCCTACAGTACTTTCAATTCACTTAAAACAAAAAAGTTGATCATCATATTATTATTGTTTTCTTTACGTCCATACAATTTTAACTCACTTTCAAATAACGATATAATAATAATAGAAAATTTATTGTTGATTATCATGGAAACTTTTTGTACGTGGTACTATATCCCAAAATGAATGGTAAATGTACTGAATTTGTGCCAAATGTCCCCCACAATACCTGGTACAAACTCAATATGTTCTAAAAATTTTAAACCTTGCACTAGATACAAGAAGTACAATGCTAATTGATACCATACTCTTTCCATCTATAATAATAATAATAACAACAACAACAATAATAATACCATTTTAAAATTTGGGCCCACTCACCTAACACTTTGCTTGGCATTGGTTCTAATTATTAAGAGCATTCTCGTTAGGCATAGTTTTTGAGGATTTTTTTTAGTGGTGACTATGAAAGAGAACATATGAGAGACAAGGGAAAGAAAGAAAAAAACAAAGGAAATAACGCGTCCAACGGACGCGTGGAGTGCATGTGCACTAGGGAACTTCTTTGTTTTTTTTTTGTGGGGCCCACTATTTCTACAAAAACCAAGCATCTCCTGCAAAGACCTTAGACACACTCTCTCCTATTTCTCTCTCCTCCACGTATGCTTTAAAACTTGCAAAAACATTCCAAAATCCACTATTGTGGATGCTTTAATAGGTAAAAGTATATTTGAAAGTCTTGCAAGCTCAAGTGGATAAAAAAAAAATGACAATGCCACGTATGATTACAATTTCATTCGTTTCATGGATGAACACAATCTTAGATGGGCAATATCTGGATCTTGTTGGCAACTACAAATAAATAAGTAAAGCACATCGAAAGAGTTCAGGCACGCAACACCACTGGACATGCCTTTCACACGTTTATTGGGCTCTCAAAAAGTGTGTGTGTGTGTGTGTGTTTTTTTTTTTTTTTTTTTTTTTTTTTTTTTTGAGTTTGTTTATATATGAAATAGACAATGTAGCTAGATGACAAATATTTAACAACTATTGAGGATTTACAAGATTCAAATACAAGCCAATTACGAGAGAGAACAATGTCCTGACATAATAAATACTCCCTCCATTCCATGTGTCTGGTTCAGTTAACGAGGCTTGATTGAAGTTATTTTTAATTCATTTTTTTATAATATTAAAATTGTTTTCTTTACGTCCATACAATTTTAACTCACTTTCAAATAACGATATAATAATAATAGAAAATTTATTGTTGATTATCATGGAAACTTTTTGTACGTGGTACTATATCCCAAAATGAATGGTAAATGTACTGAATTTGTGCCAAATGTCCCCCACAATACCTGGTACAAACTCAATATGTTCTAAAATTTTAAACCTGCACTAGATACAAGAAGTACAATGCTAATTGATACCATACTCTTTCCATCTATAATAATAATAATAACAACAACAACAATAATAATACCATTTTAAAATTTGGGCCCACTCACCTAACACTTGCTTGGCATTGGTTCTAATTATTAAGAGCATTCTCGTTAGGCATAGTTTTTGAGGATTTTTTTTAGTGGTGACTATGAAAGAGAACATATGAGAGACAAGGGAAAGAAAGAAAAAAACAAAGGAAATAACGCGTCCAACGGACGCGTGGAGTGCATGTGCACTAGGGAACTTCTTTGTTTTTTTTTGTGGGCCCACTATTTCTACAAAAACCAAGCATCTCCTGCAAAGACCTTAGACACACTCTCTCCTATTTCTCTCTCCTCCACGTATGCTTTAAAACTTGCAAAAACATTCCAAAATCCACTATTGTGGATGCTTTAATAGGTAAAAGTATATTTGAAAGTCTTGCAAGCTCAAGTGGATAAAAAAAAATGACAATGCCACGTATGATTACAATTTCATTCGTTTCATGGATGAACACAATCTTAGATGGGCAATATCTGGATCTTGTTGGCAACTACAAATAAATAAGTAAAGCACATCGAAAGAGTTCAGGCACGCAACACCACTGGACATGCCTTTCACACGTTTATTGGGCTCTCAAAAAGTGTGTGTGTGTGTGTGTTTTTTTTTTTTTTTTTTTTTTTTTTTTGAGTTTGTTTATATATGAAATAGACAATGTAGCTAGATGACAAATATTTAACAACTATTGAGGATTTACAAGATTCAAATACAAGCCAATTACGAGAGAGAACAATGTCCTGACATAATAAATACTCCTCCATTCCATGTGTCTGGTTCAGTTAACGAGGCTTGATTGAAGTTATTTTTAATTCATTTTTTTATAATATTAAATTTAGTATTAATATACAAAATTTATATATTTAGAAACTAAACTAAAAGTATTATTAAAACACAAAAAATCAAATTTAAAACAATTAAAAAATAATAATAAAAAATAAACAAAGAAAAAGAGTTGGTTTGACCAATGAATATTAAGTAGGATGGGACAGAAGGAGTATTTATAATCAAGATACTTGCAATAATGTTGAATAATAAAAATATTGACTATTATAATAGAAAAAAAATATGGAGTAATATTTTAAGTAAATAATAAAACAAATTATTATTGTATTTATAACGTGGAATTATCATAATATTTCTGAGTATATATAATACTAGCCGGATTTGTCGTTCATAGATCATGTTTGATTTGAATAGTCTAAAATAAGGATTATTTTCAATTTTGGTGGCTGTCAAGCTTGAGGCTCAAGAGTCGAGGCTAAATTCATAGCTTTTTCCAAGTGATAAGATTTCTTCACATTTGTTTGGATTGTTGGTCTTTAGGGTCTTTGACTAAAATGAAAACATTTGTTGAGATTTGTACACAAAATAAAATTATTTTAAATTTTGGATTATAATGGAGAAAATTTGTTCTTAAAGCAGTTGAGTCAATGCTTTAGTTTGAGTGAACTTGTATTAAAAAAACACAGCATTTAATTTAAAATGTAATTTATTTATAAGAATTCAACATAAATCTCGTTTTGCCAAAGACCTTGTGATCTGGTGACACTCAATTTATACTCTCACATGGAAGCGAGTGGGTTCGAGTCTCAGTGAACTCTTTGACCTTCAGTAGTTTACTTTCTTGTGATCTAGTGGCACTCAGTTTACACTCCACATGGAAGGGAGTGTGGACTCTTTGACCTTCAGTAGTTTACTTGAGAAAGTAGCTATGAACAGTGTTTATTAGATCACATTTTTTGTACTAAAAAAATGCATACTTCGGCATGTTTGCGATTTGTATTCGCAAGGAGATCATATTTCTTACGAAATATATATACATTTAAAAAATATTAAGAAATGCATACTTCAACATGTTTGAAATTTGTATTCGCAAATAAAAGTGGGTAAGAAATTACTAAGAATACAAATTAATTAACTAATTAATACCAATTAAATAGGCTTTAAAAATGAGTATTTCTATTGCAAATTAAAGAGAATAATCTATTGTGTGGAATTAACTCTTTGTGCTTAATTAGTTGAGAAAGTAATTATGAATAGATACTACATTCTAATAGAGTCAATAGTACTCAAAAAAAAAAATCTATTGTAAGTGTGAAATTCTATTCTTTATTGTAAAGCCAAACCAAACATTAAAATATATCTCTTTCTGATATTCTATTGTCAATATATTTTACGAACCACGTAAAAATAATAATTACTATTCTGGTCACGATGTCACACATGAGATTATTAAGATTATATATTTAATGTAATTTATTACACATCAACAGAATTCAAGCTATTACACATCAATAAAATTAATCTTATTTGACCACCATTAATTGTTTAATTTGATTAAACAATCAATATATAATTAAACAATCAATATATAATTATTTGATTTATTAACTTTTTTAACCACTATTAATTGTTTAATTTGATTAAACAATCAATATATAATTATTTGATTTATTAACTTTTTATAATAGTTTATTATTTGATTTATGGGAAAATGACACTTTTTCCTCCTATGTTATGTGCATATAGCACTTTTTCCCCTTATGTTATTAAAGTGTCAGTTTTTCCCCCTAAAATATTAAATTGACATTTTTACCCTTAAAAATAATTATTTCATTATTTTTATTCTCTAACAAATTATTACTTATATGTATGGATGATCACGATTCGGTTCGAACCTAACCAAACACGGTAGCAATCATACTGAAATAGTATGGACGGTTCGGGTTACGATTCAGAACCGAAAAAATAAAATTAAATAATTGTTGAATCGGAACTGAACCACAGTCATATATAGTGAAAATGATCATACACTTATTTGATAAATCAGTACGGTTCTGTTCCAATTTCGATTTTGAACCGCCAATTAAAACTTATTTATTTATTTTTATAATTTTATTTCTTATTTAAAATAGTCTAAATTTAACAATTATTTATTTTATTTTTTCGATTCTGAATCGTAACCGTCCATACTTTTTAAGTTCAATTGTTACGGTGTTCGATTAGGTTCGTATCTAACCGTAATCTTCCATACATATTAGTAATATAATTGCTTGGAGAATTTAGTATTAATATACAAAATTTATATATTTAGAAACTAAACTAAAAGTATTATTAAACACACAAAAATCAAATTTAAAACAATTAAAAAATAATAATAAAAAATAAACAAAGAAAAAGAGTTGGTTTGACCAATGAATATTAAGTAGGATGGGACAGAAGGAGTATTTATAATCAAGATACTTGCAATAATGTTGAATAATAAAAATATTGACTATTATAATAGAAAAAAAATATGGAGTAATATTTTAAGTAAATAATAAAACAAATTATTATTGTATTTATAACGTGGAATTATCATAATATTTCTGAGTATATATAATACTAGCCGGATTTGTCGTTCATAGATCATGTTTGATTTGAATAGTCTAAAATAAGGATTATTTTCAATTTTGGTGGCTGTCAAGCTTGAGGCTCAAGAGTCGAGGCTAAATTCATAGCTTTTTCCAAGTGATAAGATTTCTTCACATTTGTTTGGATTGTTGGTCTTTAGGGTCTTTGACTAAAATGAAAACATTTGTTGAGATTTGTACACAAAATAAAATTATTTTAAATTTTGGATTATAATGGAGAAAATTTTTTTTTTTTTTTTTTTTTTTTTTTTTTTTTTTTTTTTTTTTTTTTGAGTTTGTTTATATATGAAATAGACAATGTAGCTAGATGACAAATATTTAACAACTATTGAGGATTTACAAGATTCAAATACAAGCCAATTACGAGAGAGAACAATGTCCTGACATAATAAATACTCCCTCCATTCCATGTGTCTGGTTCAGTTAACGAGGCTTGATTGAAGTTATTTTTAATTCATTTTTTTATAATATTAAATTTAGTATTAATATACAAAATTTATATATTTAGAAACTAAACTAAAAGTATTATTAAACACACAAAAAATCAAATTTAAAACAATTAAAAAATAATAATAAAAAATAAACAAAGAAAAAAGAGTTGGTTTGACCAATGAATATTAAGTAGGATGGGACAGAAGGAGTATTTATAATCAAGATACTTGCAATAATGTTGAATAATAAAAATATTGACTATTATAAATAGAAAAAAAAATATGGAGTAATATTTTAAGTAAATAATAAAACAAATTATTATTGTATTTATAACGTGGAATTATCATAATATTTCTGAGTATATATAATACTAGGCCGGATTTGTCGTTCATAGATCATGTTTGATTTGAATAGTCTAAAATAAGGATTATTTTCAATTTTGGTGGCTGTCAAGCTTGAGGCTCAAGAGTCGAGGCTAAATTCATAGCTTTTTTCCAAGTGATAAGATTTCTTCACATTTGTTTGGATTGTTGGTCTTTAGGGTCTTTGACTAAAATGAAAACATTTGTTGAGATTTGTACACAAAATAAAATTATTTTAAATTTTGGATTATAATGGAGAAAATTTGTTCTTAAAGCAGTTGAGTCAATGCTTTAGTTTGAGTGAACTTGTATTAAAAAAACACAGCATTTAATTTAAAATGTAATTTATTTATAAGAATTCAACATAAATCTCGTTTTGCCAAAGACCTTGTGATCTGGTGACACTCAATTTATACTCTCACATGGAAGCGAGTGGGTTCGAGTCTCAGTGAACTCTTTGACCTTCAGTAGTTTACTTTCTTGTGATCTAGTGGCACTCAGTTTACACTCCACATGGAAGGGAGTGTGGACTCTTTGACCTTCAGTAGTTTACTTGAGAAAGTAGCTATGAACAGTGTTTATTAGATCACATTTTTTGTACTAAAAAAATGCATACTTCGGCATGTTTGCGATTTGTATTCGCAAGGAGATCATATTTCTTACGAAATATATATACATTTAAAAAATATTAAGAAATGCATACTTCAACATGTTTGAAATTTGTATTCGCAAATAAAAGTGGGTAAGAAATTACTAAGAATACAAATTAATTAACTAATTAATACCAATTAAATAGGCTTTAAAAATGAGTATTTCTATTGCAAATTAAAGAGAATAATCTATTGTGTGGAATTAACTCTTTGTGCTTAATTAGTTGAGAAAGTAATTATGAATAGATACTACATTCTAATAGAGTCAATAGTACTCAAAAAAAAAAATCTATTGTAAGTGTGAAATTCTATTCTTTATTGTAAAGCCAAACCAAACATTAAAATATATCTCTTTCTGATATTCTATTGTCAATATATTTTACGAACCACGTAAAAATAATAATTACTATTCTGGTCACGATGTCACACATGAGATTATTAAGATTATATATTTAATGTAATTTATTACACATCAACAGAATTCAAGCTATTACACATCAATAAAAATTAATCTTATTTGACCACCATTAATTGTTTAATTTGATTAAACAATCAATATATAAATTAAACAATCAATATATAATTATTTGATTTATTAACTTTTTTAACCACTATTAATTGTTTAATTTGATTAAACAATCAATATATAATTATTTGATTTATTAACTTTTTATAATAGTTTATTATTTGATTTATGGGAAAATGACACTTTTTCCTCCTATGTTATGTGCATATAGCACTTTTTCCCCTTATGTTATTAAAGTGTCAGTTTTTCCCCCTAAAATATTAAATTGACATTTTTACCCTTAAAAATAATTATTTCATTATTTTTATTCTCTAACAAATTATTACTTATATGTATGGATGATCACGATTCGGTTCGAACCTAACCAAACACGGTAGCAATCATACTGAAATAGTATGGACGGTTCGGGTTACGATTCAGAACCGAAAAAATAAAATTAAATAATTGTTGAATCGGAACTGAACCACAGTCATATATAGTGAAAATGATCATACACTTATTTGATAAATCAGTACGGTTCTGTTCCAATTTCGATTTTGAACCGCCAATTAAAACTTATTTATTTATTTTTATAATTTTATTTCTTATTTAAAAATAGTCTAAATTTAACAATTATTTTATTTTATTTTTTCGATTCTGAATCGTAACCGTCCATACTTTTTAAGTTCAATTGTTACGGTGTTCGATTAGGTTCGTATCTAACCGTAATCTTCCATACATATTAGTAATATAATTGCTTGGAGAATAAAAATAAATGAAATAGTTATTTTTAAGGACAAAAATGTCAATTTAACATTTCAGGGGAAAAAACTACCACTTTTAAAATAACTGAGGGGGAAAAACTGCCACTTTAATAACTTAGGGGGAAAAGTGCTATATGCACATAACTTAGAGGGAAAAAGTGCCATTTTTTCTTGATTTATTAACTTTTTATAATAGTGTATTGCTTCTAGAATTCAAAAAAAAAATTGATCACAACAACGTTTTTCTATCAGCTTTTTAAAAAATAAGTTAGGTGAGGAGCTATGAACCAATTCACTGAACATTTTTCTACAACTAGAAAAGACTATTAACTAGTCAAACCTTGTAGTTAATACTATTAACTACTCAAATCTTGTGGCTGATACTATTAATTAGTCAAACCTAGTAACCCCAAACATAATTAACACTCAGCAAAATGTATGCCCTTTTGCGCACCATTATGTGAAACAAAAACACCTTAGTTATATTACCACTTGAAAACAGTAGTCTCCCATCCACCAAGAAAATACAGAATCAAGATACAAACGAAATGAGAAAAAACAACTTGGAATTGGGATTCATGCAGGCAGCCTCTAACATTATATAATTAATTCATAGTTACTACATACTACATAGACTCTGGTGGTGCGGCATAGGCGGAGGGCAAGATGGCACGCCCACGTTGAGCCTCAACAATCTCCTCAACCCTCTCCTCGCTCAATCCAAGACCCGCTGCTAACTCCGGCCCTTTCAACAACTGCATCACTGAACCCTCGCCCACCAAGAACTGCGGCTGGTTGTCCTTGGCCGAGGTGGTGAACCCGAAGAACACGAACGGCCCGTTCCTCGACGCTATCTGGCAGAACGGGAAGAAACGCGGCACCCAAAACATGTCTCCTTGGCGTACCTGCGCATTCATGGCTAGCGTCCCGTTAGGGTACACCACCTCAACTTCTCCCGTCCCTTCCAACACTATACCATACTCTATTGCCCTAGGATTTACATGCGGCGCCATCATCGATCCCTGCATTATATTTCAAACCATGCATATATAATCATTTCAGGTAGATTATATATATTTACATGCGCATTATATTTCAAACCATGCATATATAATCATTTCAGGTAGATTATATATATTTACATGCGCCAAGGACCTTGTGGTGCAGTGACACAAATCGAGAAGTTGTGAGTTCAGATCAGCCTCAGTGGAGGCAATTGTAACTATACTCTTATTGAAAAGATACTGCATTATACCGCCGATGAGATTGACTAGATAAACAGTTAAGTTGTTTCTGGAGGTTGTGATTGACTAGATAAACAGATAAGTTGTTTCCTGAGGGGTTGTGAGTTGAGCCTGAGTGGAGGCAATAGTAACTCGATCTACTCTTATTGAAAAGATTAGAGCAGTGTAATAGAGTGAGTACCGCTTTGAGATTGACTAGATAAACAGTAACGTCGGGGATTTTGAGAGGGGGATAATCGTTTTCGTCAACAGCCAAGCTCCACCCATAGTCGTTACTGAAATCGGGATCTCTGTCGAAGATATTGTAAGAATCTGGAGCACCATCATCTCCATCGTCCTTGTTGCTGAAGAAGGGATTGGTGAACAGTTTCCTGATGAACAGCCATGGCCAATAATGCTGCTGCTGTTCCGCTACTTCACCCACAGCCACCGCATCAGTAGAATAATAATGCACAATTCTCTTGAGGTGAAGGTCCAAGAAACGGGGTGTAGTGTAATTGGGGTTTGTTAAAGACACGATTGGACCCGACACTTTGGTGCCCACAACTTCCGAAATCTCTGTCATTGAAACCTGTATGTATGTATGTATGTATGTTGTGTTATATATGTTACAGGAACGTACAGTACTGTACTCCATAATTATACTGATAGATCAAACTAAAGCGGCATGCAATATGATGCTAAACCAATCAAGAAGAATATATATATAGAAGATTATGAAAATATATAGTATATAATTGTAAAGATGACTCACATTCAATGCGGTTGATAGCGTGTAAGGATCAAAGCCGGCAAGAACAGATGTAGGATGCATGCCGCCACCAATGAAGAAAGACTGGAATTTGAGAAATTAGTCATTTTCTTAGAAAAATGAAAAATAAAAATTTGATTACTAAAACATGAAAAATGATTCTCCATGAGCTATTAAACTAATTCTCGAAAGACACGGATAATCAGTAGATCCAGTAGTCTGGTAAGACGAGCAGAGCATTTCTCGAGAAATACAAAACTAACTGGAGAAATATAATGAAAAAGTAATTGTACCTGGAAAGTATCTGCCCCTCTGAAGTCAGACTGAGAGGTGTGAACAATGGTGCAAATGATATGGAGTCTCTGCCCTTGTGCTGTGTTCTCCACATAGAAAGCAGAGCCGGCTTCAATTGTGTAGATATCTCCGGATTTCACTTTCCTTTCTGCCAATTCATCCTTATACACATGTCCAATCCTTGCTTCCCCTGTATGTAGTATGTATTATATATGTATGTAACATCAATAATTGCATCTATCTAATACTCCATCCTTCTTTAGCCACTAGCTATAGCTAGATGTCAATGTTCGTTAAGCATATATAATAATAATAATATATAATTTCAATTTCCGACCGACCGACCTTGGTTAATGTAGAGGACGAGGTGGGAATCAAGGTACTGAGGAATGAGCAAGCTTTGAGGCTCCATAGTGATGAACCCAATATGCAACAATCTTCCACTACTACCTCTCACCACTTTGATTTCTCCAGATTCGGTTCTCACCACCTCTTTCGCTTCATGCAAAATGAACATCTTTTTATGCCCCCCACTTCTCTCTTCTCCTTCAAACTCTCTTCTTCCACTCGCACAATAAGCGACCAAAACCAGCACCAGCACCAACACCAACACACTCATCTGCTGCTTCCCCATTTTTCACTTACTCTGCAGATCAGATTTGCTTTTCCTCCCTTTAATTTGTTGGGTGTGGAAGGTTGAAACGGTGATGAGTGATGAGCAGAGGTTTATGCAGAGCTGGGGGAGACAGGTGTAAGCCATGCATGATTTGCAACCCATGCTGGCGCTTTCTAGTGTAGACACACACATCACTGCCGTACCAACCCCAACTTCAATTCCTCTTTTATTTTGTTTGCCTGTGCTATATTACATTTCGCCCTTTTTCCCTTTCGTACTTACATTGCTTTAATTTGTTGTGCAAATTCTAAGGTACTATGAACAGTATTCACACTATATCAAACACCAAGGAGGTTTAAATTGCAGCTCCCTTAGCTTAATACAACCCACTTTATTTGAATTCTATCTCCTTAAAATGAGATATAACCCAACAAATCAAATAACAAAATACTTTATATAACACAAATAGCATTCTTTTTGCGTGTATCAGTGTATGTGTCTAGTTACCCACGTAATCATTTGCCGTATATATGTGCTACTTTCGCACATAATCATGTGTTGGATGTTAAATGCGTGAAGTAAGTGGAGAATTGTCTAATTTTCTGAAGAACTTCAGAAACTCTATAATTTGCAAATATGCCTATTACTCTATAGGATCGAGAGTAAAGACTGAATGCTATATACAAACGAATTTTGAAGAGCTGACCACTATGCAGCATTCCTAATTTCAACGACTATAAGTACCCCTTTCCTGCAAAATTCATACCCCCAACTAGGCATTCAAAATTGCCAATTTTTTTTGCAGTTCACATATTGAATGAATTATTTTCGTAAGAAACTGATTGAAAACAGCAATCAATAGAATTGAATGACTCCTGTTATTGCGATGGGTGGCTCAATCTCTACACGCTTGGCCTTTCCTTCTTGAAGTAATTGCGGTAGTGAATTGGCTTCTACAGGCGCAGTTCCTTTGCTGGTCCATAATGTCACGTGAGACCATTCATTTTTAGAGTGAATCTTTTCACCATTAATAGAGCCAATGCAAGCTTCAAGTGCAGCCACCCTTTCAGAGAATAATAGAGCCGTTATTTCTACAGGCACCTGTTGATGAAGAAAGGGAGCAAAACTTGCAAGAGCTGCCACACTGTGACTTCCTTTATGAGCAAGTGTCACGTGAGCCTTTTGAAGGCGGCTTTCCAAGTTTTTGTCCTTAAGAAAAGATCCGGCTTCAGAGTCTTTCTTACCCAACTGTCCAAATTGTTAATCAGATCGTTAGATGAAAAGTTTAGCCTCCCAAACTGTGGATTGTGATGTGTATAAGAGATTTGCTACTAGTAGATATGATTCAATTTGCAGAAATATTGTGTTTGTTGGCCTAACTTATCTTGGAGCTCATCTACTCTAAAAAGAAGAAGCTCAACCAAACAATAAAAATCACAGTGGCATTTCAGGCCAGATAACAAGATGCAACCTCTTTTTCAAGGAGTACTAGATAAAAGCTGTTTAGAAAAACCTCTGTTTGACTGGGCCAAACAAGCTAGGTAACACATATGTATAAACAGATGGAAACATTGTAACAGGCAATGCAGATAGAGAAGTGAAGAGGGGGGAAAACAAGCTTACATTATCAAGAAGACTTTGGATTTCTGTAACAGGCAAGCTGACGGCAGCAAACACAATTGTTCCAAGCTTCCTCTTCTCAATTGCTGGTGTCTCACCCGTAGCAATAGACCTCAGTTGTTCCAATACTTGTTTAACAGCAAATTCAAATGGAACCTGAAAAGTGTGGAGCACAATATTACATGACACCAACTAGACGGAAGCAAGACTTTGGCAGTGGTAAGAGCAGACTCAACACCATGATCTTATGCATATTGAGCTTCCTTGGCTCTATATTCTTCTTGTTTTAAAGGATTGGTGCTAAATTGTTTGATTCAAACAGTCACTTCTATCAACACTGTTTCCCTAAATGTGGAAGGGGGGGGGGGGGGGGGNGGGGGGGGGGGGGGGGGGGGGGGGGGGGGGGTAATGCAACATGGTAATTCTTTTATTTTTTTTAGCCTCAACAGCAGTGCAGCGGGCAGCCGGGAACTAAATATCATGGTTAATAATCTCAACTATACACTTTTCAGGAAAATGAAAGAGAAAACCAATGGAATATGCCTGACAAATTATAGAAGAATGCAAAATCATGTGATGATGCTATGACATCTGCAGTGACCTGTATTGAATTAAGATAGTCAGCATTTGCAAACAACACATCTCGTAGTTCTTTCTCCCATTTAGCCCACTCTTTTGCAAATGTCCCTTTTGCTGGCTCCAACCTGCCAGAACAAAGAAAATGATTCTATTATTTACATGTGTGCATGTACAAAGAGGAGGAGGATAAGTTGATATAGAGACCTCCAAATTCCAGAATGAATAAACAGTGTTAAACACAACATTTCTAAAGAAATATAGAAGAACATTGGTGCAGTAGTTAGTGATTAAGAGTTACTAATAAGAAAATGATAACAAGACAAAATGAAAGCCAAGAAGAGAAGATGTTAATATTTCAGGCAAAGAAGTACTCTGCATAAAGTGCTTTAGATTACTCTTCCTGTCTTCCATTTACAGAATGTTATAAGAGATGCTTCCAGAAAATGACACATGGAGCACCCCAATGACACAGAATCAGTGCATAAGGGGCCTCACAAAAGCATCAAATGGATTGTGATATATCAATTAAGCAATCCTATTTTCAGAAAGGACAGTGTTTGAGACTTACCTAAATGAGAGGAATAAACCCAGAGCAGGAATATAAAATTTCAGTACCAACTATTGATCAAAGAGTAAAGATTTGGAGAAACATTATGAAGTTACAATTCAGGTAAAATTTGGGGAATGATATATCAAACCAGTACACTACAAACATTTCTACCACTAAAAGCAATTCACAGTGCAAGAAAATTTATTTATTTATTTATTTTAAAGTATGAATGAGGAGTCTATCAACTAGCAAAGAACTGAATATAATATTTTGCTCACCTCCGATGCCTACTAGTATGGAGATGGTACAACTTCATTCCTTCCTCCAAAATAGACTTCACAGAATCCGGTAAAGGAGACCTTCACATTGTATTGTAGAAAAATATGCATGATGTTTTTGGAAAACAAATTGAAAGATAAAAAACCAATAATTGATGATAGAAATGACCTGTCGCAACCAAAACTCTAAAAGGATATTACAAGAAGTAAAATGGAAACCTTTATATCAAATGAGGGCTTTAAGGTGCAAAAATTATAAGAAGACTCTAGGAACATTATCATTTTAATAAATTGCATCATTTTGCTGTTTTATTGGAACTCCCAAATTCCACATCCTCCTTCAGGTAATATCACTAACAAGCACTGCTCTCTTTTCACTTTTGATAAACTTCTGTTCAGTTCCGTAGCCATGAAAACTTAACATTACTATCAGACTCTAGCAGTAGTGCAGTACTTCATATTCCCAAAGCACACATGATGCACCCATTCAGCATACATCAATGAAATGGATATGTTGTAAGAACTGCTTATCTCATCAGAAAACTAGATGCTTCATTTGGTGAAAACGTGAAATTCAAATACAATTCAGTATTATTGACTATAATTACATCCCATGACAAGAGATCAATAGAAGGATGAAAAAAACATAAAGATGCAGTGTTAATAGTTGGGGGGCACAAACATTGTTCAATTTTGATTGATTAGAGATTTGGGAATCTGAAATTGATTGGGACCTGAAAACCAAATTCCATACATATATAATGCTTAAGAACCATAAGTTCTCTCATTTCCCTGGTTTGTTCAGACTTCACCTTGCTAATGCCATTTAGGTTGCCTTTACTTTCACTAGTAATACACTAGAGTGCACAGACAACTCATCCTTTGAGAAACCATTCAAATCAAGAGAATATCCAATCAAGAACTGATGGATAGCAAACGTCTTTAATGCAAGAGAAAGTGAATCAATCAATCAGATTGAAGATAACTAAAGCCAATATCATGATGGATAAAATGTACTGAAGAAATCATTCTGACCTTTCGGATTTTAGTAAAGGTATTTTGACAAGTGAGCCAAAACGTCCGATCAGATCAGTCTCAAACTCCTCTCGACTCTAAGAAAACATGGACAAATGTATGTGAATGCAATTTTAAAATGACATACATCACCAAGAATCTTAACAATTAATTAAAAAATTTTACCCTGCCATCATAAAGATCATAAAACATTAGCAATACATAGCCAGCATTTGGTGATGACTTGTCAAGATTTCCCTGTGTGGTGAAGAAAAGAGATTCATCAACCATGAGACTCAGCAGAGTAGAATGCCATATAAAAAGGAAGAGTGATGTACCGGATGATTAACTCGGTGTAGGACTCGAAATATGAAAACGGCAAGAGCATCAAGCGAAAATGGATTTCTTTCAGTTCCTGCATGTTTAGTGAAATAAGAGTCAGAATTACAGCTTTTAAATATACACAAGGATTCAATGAACAAACAGAAAGAGAATGTTACATTAACCAAGATCCAACCAAAACCTACTACCAGTACAAACCAAAAAATCTAAAAAAAATTGGGGAAGGAAAATTAAGGTCAACGTAGTCCAATGTAAGGACACATGGATACACAGGTAGAAAGAACGAAGTTGGATATGGAGCACTATCAATTATGTCGTACAATATTTAGAATCTCCTGCTTTGCTTCATCAATTCATTACTTCAATTTTATACATATAATCGATTGATTTGCAGTATCCAAATTGCTTGACGACACCAGCTTTTAGCTCAGAGCATACTAAGAGATGCACAGCGACAATCTAGAAAGAGACAGTTATACATCATGATGACACTGGAGACATTCTGAAGAAAATAATGATATAGCAAATCTGAAACTGGAGTTCTGAAAAAAAAAATGATACAGCAAATTTGACACCGGAGACACCCTGAATAAAATAATGATAAAAGCAAATTTGACTTGAGAGACATTCTGAAAAAAAAAAAAGACAGAAAAAACTAATGACATAGCAAATTCAGCACTCAAAGAAAGGCACATAGATTCATGTCCCATTCCTTCAGTGATGCTATTTTCTCCATTGAATAAGGTTGGCAAATGCAGCAAGTGGAAATAAAAATAAGTATAATCCAACAAAGTAAAAGTACAGGAAAATCAGGAGTATATAATAGCACCATAATGCAATCGTGAAGAAGTATGGCAAAGTACTTCTTTAATACTCTATGGAAGCTAACATGTATAGCAATCTAGCTGTAGACTTTAGAAAATTAAGACATTACAAAAAGAATAAAACCAAAAATTTTTCAAAACCTTCTGAGTCAGGCACAACTGGAATTGCAGATGATTTGGTGCTTCGACACATATCCTCAATCTGCACAAATAAAATGCATTTGTCATGGGCAAAAATATTTAGGTTGCTCAATTAAAAATGTTATAATGTATACAAGCAGAGGAGAGAATAACATAAGCTGGGGGTCCAGATCAGATGTGCCATCTATAGCAACCTTTGTTCTAAATTTTGTCTTCCATTCACCACATAAAATGATGAAGTGCCATCTTTATCCGAATGAAGAAAGGAACCTACAAGTCCCTATGCCATATATTGTGGAAAGGCAAGACCTATTCTTCCATGAAAGCTGTTAGGAGGGGGGATTAGCAAGACCTCATCCCTAGGAAGAAGCAAAGCAGTGGAAAGTACAGACCAAAATCTTTGAAAAGATTTTAGCACCAATGAGCACACCAAGCACTTCTTCAACTTCTCTCACAAAATCCAAATTCCTTCTCTTCATGTCCTTCAAAGAAACACCTAAACTATTTTCCATTTTTATTTATTTTTTGATAAGAAAAATGGATGTATTAACTGGCACCAAGGACTCAAGGAGGTGCCATCTAAAGTACAGACAAAACGAACACAGGATTATCGATGCAAGTTTGAGTTACTACTGAACAATAAAAACTTCTAAGTAATACAATTTATCCCAGTTGAGGTTGCTTTGATAACCTTTTGCACCATTCTAGTATGATCTCTCATAAGACCTTCAATTAACAGCCATTGATAGCTAGGGTGTACATAGTTAAATGCAGAAGTGCTTGACACTGAATTATACTAATGGAGAGATGTAAGCAAATAAATAACAAATATTACCTGTCTCCAGACTTCCTCGTTTGGTGCATTCTTGTCAGCAAGCATTACTGAATAAGACTTTGCCCTGCGTGCATCAGCAACCTTCTGCCAGTATCTACCTGTTGATATAAACGAAAAATGATCCAAAGACAAGGTAATTGATAAGGAGTTGGTAATTAAAATTCTCAGGCTTTGACATCAACTGAAAGCCCATCTAATTTTGTAGCAAGAAAGAACCAAATAGCACTTTGCTTTTCAATAAACGGTTGATGGACTAATGGGTTGCATTCTAATCCTAGGAGAATATCAGGGCAGTTTAGTGGTCTCTGTACAGTCAAAGTCCACTTCGCATGTATTTCATCCTTAGTGAAAAGAAAGAAAAGAAAAGAAAAGAAAAGAAAAAGGGAGGGGGAGGGGGGGGAAAGGGGGAGGGGAATGACCATAGATCACCACAACCACAACAGTTTATTGAATGAACTACTGAAGGTCCATCCATATACCTTTAATAAGATCACCCATTAAACTTTGAAGTGGCCGATCATCCCCAAGACCTCCTGGGGCATTCAATATTTCCTTACATAGTGCAGATTTAGCACAACCAGGTATTCCTGCAATTTAAAACTGATCAAAACGAAAACATAGCAGCAACTGGCAGCTATGTCTGACACCATCAAAGGAAAGTTAATGTTATAATACAAATCCTTTTAAATATCAGGATACAAGCATATACTTCAATTATTTTTCAAGCAATTCAACTTTGCAACAGACAAATTATTATTAAGCTTCATACGTTTGGAATCTCACCACACAGGTTTTCAGTCTTACTTAAGCCTGCATATGAGTACCAGTCCATTTCTCTTCTTGATTTATCGCATTAATTTTCTTACTGCAAATGATTCCAAGGTAAGTTATCAAAAATAAATAAAGAGAAATCCTAGACTCACTCCCACTTTCACATCATCATTTTCCATAAATAATAAATGATTTGACATTTGTGCATCATGTGCAGTTAAATTAATAATGCATTGCTTCTAGAATACTCGCAGTTTTATTGGCATTTGACATGGCACATGGTCTATGAAAAAGCTAATTTCATGCTTTTACACCTACTTCTTTTGCTGAAGTATTCCAATAATACCTTTGGTTTGTATTTGATACATGTAGTCTGGTTTAATGTTGAAAGGCATTAGAGCATTTTACAAACTTATATTAAATGTTCTTAGAAGTCCAGTAGTGGGCAATGTTTTTGTGACATCTTGAAAAAGAAACATGGCAAGTTGAATGGAAAAATGTTCCTATTTATTGAGAGAGGACAATCAAAGTACACAAATTACAAAGTAGTATGTAAATACCTCAGAAACATGACACAAATTCCTATTTTCGTTCACTAGAAAAGAAAATAGTACTCCGTATTTCTCAAGCATATACTTTTCACTTTTGATAGGTGAATACATTATATATATATATATATAGACACTTAAGGTGCACCATTTTAAAACCTGTTCTTAAGGTGCATGGTTTGTGTACTTAAGGTGCGCGTGGTTTGTATTTTTAAGGTGTTTTGTCTGTGTACTTAAGGTGCGTGATTTGTGTACTTAAGGTGCACCATTGTAATGCTTATGGTGCGTAACCGCACAACAACCCTTCCCCGCACCTTAACCCTTCCCTATATATATAAGGTGCCAAAGAGACACCACAAATACAAGTTACAATGAGCATACAGAAAGCACAAAAATCAACACAAATTTGGGCTATTAAAGAAACTGATCAAAGAAAGGGCACTATTAGGATACTCCCCTTTCCATGGATGCATTTTGCAAAATGAAAAGCAAATTAAAAGCACAAACTTTAAAAAGCTTCTTACAAGGCATGAAATATATCAGATGAACATGCAAAGCACAGAAGCAACATAATATACAGCTAAACAACTGGGGGGGGGGGGGGGGGACCCCCC
>NC_044929.1:19460882-19469719 GCF_003576645.1 Ipomoea triloba
AGGGGGGGGGGGGGGGGGGGGGGGGGAACCCCTCACAGGAACAATACCTGGAAAGAAAACAATGAGACCTTCATCCTTCATAACAGTATCCTTGCTAGAAATACTATGGCCTAGTGGTGGCACATCCTTCTCATGCTCAAGATCACCTTCTTCATCTCGTCCATCAGTAATAGCCAGGAAATCTTCAGATTTCACAAAGCTTCCAGCAGCTCCAATCAATGCCTGGTTTTGTGGGCTTCGCTTTGCATACTGTTCTAGGAAAGGCTCGGCTTCACTGAGATATATGGATGAGGAGAGTTGCTTATTCCCATGCTTTCTGCGTATGTACACAGCCCTGGAAACAGAAGTTTACACAAGATGGAATGGATCAGAAACTAAAGGCCAGTTGAAAGGAAAGGCTGTCAAGTGTCAACAAGTACCATTCATCTAGCATCTTGCTCATTGCTTGTTGTTTCGCTGGTGAAGTGTTCCATATCTTCATTTGCCTAGAACCACAAGAAGATTACATGACTTTGAAAATAGGATTTGTATGGACATTATAATACGGCAAAGCTGGCAACAAGCCATTGTGTTCATACACTACCAAAGACCAGATTTCCAGCATTTGCAGGTTATATGACTTAATGTAAATATATGCTTATTTTCTAGCAATACCATTGGCTAGTTAGCATTAACTTCAGTATTTTGTCATTTCATGTGCTTTACTTATAACATCCGATAGATAAAACAGCATAGATGCATGCAGAAACAGTAACAACCACATGAAGAAACGATGAAGTTGCAAGCATGGAATTCATGCAAACACAGAGAACATGTTTAACCCATAAGTTGATATCAAGCAGCAATGAAATTGCAATTAAAAATATTCGAATCTGCTAGAAATAAGGAAAGAGAGCAAAAGTCAAATAACTCTTCTTTCCATGATCGGAGGAACATAAGACAGAAAGAGCAAACAGAATTTGCAATCAACTGGATTAGTATAGGATCAGCATATAAATTTTCCGGAAGTTATACTCAATGTTTCTGTTTTGGTAGGTAGATGCACATGTAGAGTGGTGCAGCAATGATCCGTTATGAGCTTTGACGTTGAACCTGCTGCATTTAAGGGGTTATAAACAGACACTAACCTGAGATAATAGGTCTTGTATGCCATTGGGCCTTGTTTAAAAAGAATTGGCAAGCCATTACGTATCAGAAAAGTTCTCAACTGCAAGGAATATAAGATCAAGTTTAGAATAAAGAAATTCAATATGTACACAACATATTTTCAGTTGAGATCAGAAAAATTGTGCTCAAACAGGTGTACAGGCTTCCTCCTATTGTTTTTTGTTTTTTGTTTATTGTTTTTTTGTTTTGGTAGGAATTCTATTTGATAAAAGCATATATACCTTGTATGTAAGAAATTTCAACTTGACCATCAGATTGGCATCTTCATCAGCTAAGCTATTGTTATCATCATCACCTTTTACCATTTGACTGCTGCCTTTTAAAATGTCAGCAGCAGTTTCCCCATTGGCTTGGAATAAGTTCAGATCAACAAAAAAGCCTATGGAAGAGCAAGAAAATCAGCAGCTAATATATGATTGGTTTATATATCACTATATCGGGGAAACGCTACAATATATCTATTTTCCATGGATTTTGGATCTTAAGTAGAGAAAGACAGTTGATACTATAAAACAATCATGAACCCATATGAACTTGTTCAAAGCTTAAGATACCTGTTTGCATAAAATATGTATCCTAAGGACCATGGGAAACACTACCATCTATTTAATGATTAAAACACTAGCATCAATCTCAAAGAACATACAATACACTAGAATGTTATTACTATATGGGATGCCAACTCTGTATATCATAGAGGATACAAAAGCTTTATCATATCCATACTGATAATACCTATATGTCAAGCTGTTAATAGCATTTTTTTTCCATGTCAAAACTAAACCTATTCATTCTTCACGCAGGCAGTTAACAATCTTTTGCCAGCAATGAGCAACAAAAATATATAATCTCTTAAACATCCAGCAGGTAGACAACTTTGGAGAAAAAATTGTCTTGCTTGATGCATTTTTTTTTTTTTTAAAAAATTTAAGTCTCCTATTAGAGAATTAATGGTAATAGTTTGAAAATTTTCAGGTATAATATTGACAAATTCAACAACAATTAAAAACATAAAATGCATTTTATTATCAAACAGAAGACAATAGTTCCTCATTTAACATAGGTCAAGCTGAAGAGAAAATTACAATTCACCGGAATATATTTAAAACCCTTGAAGAAGTACAGTTTTATTGGAATCATAGAAGAAAACAAAATGCTTACCTCGATATAGTGGCCACAATTCAGGCTTTCGCCTGAAACATGTTGATTATCTTGTTAATAAATAAACAAAATATATATAATACACATACATGTATGTGTGTGCACACATATTTACACGAATCATGCAATTGATCTGTCCCATTCAAACTAACTAAAGAAAGTAGTCCAGTGGCATCAAACCCTTCCCTTTATACGGGAGGTGGTGGGTTCGAGCCTCAGTGCAGGCAATTTTGACTCTTGTGCTTCAATAGGTTGAGAAAGTAGTTATGAACAGATACTGCATTGTAATAGAGTCAGTAGTATTCAAAAAAAACTAACTAAAGAAAAAAAAAACTAAAGTCCGAGCAAAAAAGTTCATAATAGACCTCATCTCCTTATGGTATTGCCGGAATACTGAATCATTAAACACATGGATCACCATTTTGAAGTGCAGGTTGTCACTGGATACATCTTTAAATTTTTTAAAGTCATAGAAGCATTTAAAGGAAGTACGATATCGTCTTTCCCTCATTAGACGAACCATTTCCTGTAACAAGTACAAATTTATACACAAGTTAATATTGATCTGACCAAGTAAAAATATTAATGCAGTGTAACTGAACAGTGTTAGGGTAGTGATCTAAGAAGGGGGATAGAAGGTTCTATCAAACTACTTGTTTCTTTTGTATGAAGTGCAAAATTGACAAACAACCAATATTGATCTGACAGTGAAAATCCTAAACTTAGCAGCTAATAGTCACAAATAATCAGATAAATCCAGATGGCACTGTCCAATCAACTTAGTGCACCACCACCAGTTCTGCAGGAACTATGGATATGCAAAGAAATGTTATCAAAACTTCTTTTTTCCTGATAAGTTCTCAAATAATAGTAAATAGGATCAGCTGACTGAAGCTGTTTCAGTCATTTGTGTTAAATTACAAAACATCTACTCTAACCTGTAATTTTGCAGTTGAATAATCAGCAGGATGTGCTTGTAAGAACTTTGAAACTACAGATCGGTCAGCAGTTCTCGAATGTGAATTCGATGTTTCAGTCCCAAACCAATCTAGATGATTTGGACAAAATGCGGTACCAACACCATTGAGAAGTGCTTTTATTTGCTGCAGACATTGTTACAAAGTGCTTTCAAGAAATGTGACTGTAAGCATAACTTTACCCTCTATAGGATATGCTAGTTGTTACCTGCTTCTCATCTGACCTATTTGCAGCACAAATTTCACGAAGGGTTGGTCCCAAGTCTAAGCCAGCTGAAAATATAAAGCAACATTAGACACATTTGAGACAATACAAAAATAAAAACAAGGTAACAAAGAATTAGGTACATTGTTGCTTCGATAAAAACAAAGGTGAGCAAAGGAGAAGTAATCCCATATACTTCTAATGCCATATTGAGTGTTAGAACTTGTGAGTTGAAGGTTCAGCAGATCATTCAACAAGTGGCAAAGATGTAAATCAGGCAAGGCAGCAGGACTCTATAAACTAGGGGACCCAAGGTGACATGTATGAAACCCTACATGAAACCAAACTAATTTTAGTAATTTCAGGTTTTGTCATTTTGGTTTCATGTTTATAAATTTCAAGGTTTAGATGTGATTTTAAAATTCAGGTTTCAGATTTATTTTGATAACTTGGTATTAGCTCAAATAAAAAAATTAGACAGAATAATAAATAAATAAGACTGTTAAAAAAATAGTTAGGTCCTTCAATTTTGTAGCAGAACAACATCATATATGAACAAAGAATGCTAACTGAAGCCCGTAAGGGCAGCCCAAGTGGTAAGAGAGTTACACTTGCAGCCAAGAGGTCGTGGGTTCGAACCTCAAGAGTCAAGCCCTTGGGTTTTAGCCGGTCAGCTATGGGTAACCTAAGCTGGTTTACCTCCTTGTGGTCCTTTGCCGGCTAGGATCATAGGGCGAGGGTTTACTCACATACTCACACAGTGAGAGTGGGGTTTACCTAGTTAATCCAAAAGAATGCTAACTGAAACAGTGACTCACTTAAAAGGATACTAAATGACCACTTCCTTAGGACAACTGTGCAAATTTACTGAATTTGAGTATGAGTCAGCTAATGACGAACATAGTACTCTGATTCCCCATGTACTGTAAGTTGTCCCACAATTCTATAATGCTTCAATATTTACATAAGACCATGCTATCCTTGTGATAAGAAAGATCAGATGTAGAATGAATAATTAACGATTCAAATGAACAAAATGCAGGAAAATAAAAGCTTACCACCCTCTAATGGTGGCAGAGGAAAGTCCCTTAACACCTGCTCCAAATGTTCCAAGCTCTCACACCTTACAACACGAGCCACAAGACCCTCCAAAATATCGCCTTGCACCTTTATATGGTCTTTTGATCCTGAGCATCCAGGAAAGGAAAAGGGGATAAGAAAAAGATTTCTAAAATAACATCAGAAAGCATTCAGTAAAAACACGATAGCACTCTTTGCAAATAATATGCCAAGGATGTAGGAAACAAGACTTTAAAGGCACTATAAAGATGCTAATAGTAAGAAAAGGATAATTTCAGGTCAGCTCATAAAACCATGATTTTGTTATTTGCTTATATGTGTTTGAGCTTGGTATACTAATAGTTCTTTTTTTTTTTCCCTTTTATATTCATTACATTGTAGGAAAGCTCAAGGCAATATGGCATTTGATGAGTAATATATAAAGTGGCATTATCATGTAACTGAAGCAAATAAAGCAGTGGAGCAATATATGATGCGGATTCCCAAATGCTGCTTAAGCATAAGGTACAAATACTCTCTAAAGAACAAGAACTAAATTTCATTATTAGTGCATAGGACACAAGTATAAGGAACTCACCCGAAGCACACAGCCAATTTGGCAAATACACACATAACATGCTGTTCTAATCAGGATAAAACTTACCAGGGACAGATATATCAGCAACTTCATCCAGAGCCTTGCAGACAGAGGTTGCTGTTCCCTCCTCACGGAGGGCATCAAATGCAGCAAAAAAAGACGTCACTGACTTCCTTCAAAATGAAGGGGAAAAAATGGTAACAAAACTTTAGCTAGTTTTCATTACCTCATTTACATAAATAAAGCAAAGTTTTAACAGTCCAACAAAATTCTCTCTTTTGTCAAAGAACAAGATTCAAGCAGTAATTTAGATTGTAGATCCTACTGCCCATGTACAGTGTAATAAGACAAGAACAAACCTATTTTCAAGTGTTCCAATTTCAATTTAGATATACCTCATTTAGCTTTAAATATTGTCACTAAACTATCGACTTTAGAAAATCAACAGGAGTTCATCCAACCATTTCCAAGCATATCAACCATTAAGCTCCAGATATCACCAGTAAATGATCACATTTAGAAGAGAAGGAAAAGGACTTCATCCAAAAATTATGCAAAGTGTGACATTTTTAGAAGAGAAGTAACAGGAAATTATGCAAAGTGTGACATTTTTAGAAGAGAAGTAACAGGATTTCATCTAAATAGTTACATTTTTAGAAGAGAAGTAACAGGATTTCATCTAAATAGTTGTGCAAGTAAAAACAAACTGATAATGAGTTCTCATGATATGAATCAAAATGGAAATTATGCAAAGTGTGACATTTTTAGAAGAGAAGTAACAGGAAATTATGCAAAGTGTGACATTTTTAGAAGAGAAGTAACAGGATTTCATCTAAATAGTTACATTTTTAGAAGAGAAGTAACAGGATTTCATCTAAATAGTTGTGCAAGTAAAAACAAACTGATAATGAGTTCTCATGATATGAATCAAAATGGAAACGGCAATTCTTAATAATTCACCTTGTTGAGAATAACCACACATGATTTGTTGGTAGGCGCCACTTTCTGCAAAAAGCAATTATATCTGGAGTTGAATAAAACTTTGGTTTTCCATTCCCCAATTCTGCTACTGCAGTAACAACTACTGCTCAAAGACAAGTATTAGAAAAATATCAGGAATGCAGCGACAATATAATGGACGCACACAAAGTAAGAAACATGGAATCCAAACATTCATCTAGATAACACACTAAAATCTGAAGACAGCGTAATGGGTTCAGGCATAATGGGCATCACATTGACATAGGGTATCCATATCCTACAAAGTACAAACTGATCTAGTTTTACTTGGTTAAATAAATAAAAATTAAGAAAGGAAGGCAGTAATATATCTATTATCTATTATCTAAACACCCAAATCTCAAGAAATGAATCAGGATCTGAATGGTACAAAACATGAAATTGTAAGCGGGGAAAATAATGGAAGTGTCACAAAGATAGGCTTGAATCCTTCAGCCATGTAAATAGATAATTGAAGTGAAATTACTAGTTCTGTGGTCAAAATTGCCTTCTATTACATGACCAAGGCTTAGATTTCAAGTAATGGAATATGGAAGTGTTGCAAAGATAGGCTCAAATCCTTCAGCCATGTAAATATAAAACTGAAATGAAATTACTAGTTATATGGTCAAAATTGCATTCTATTACATGATCAAGGCTTAGATTTCTTCACTTAGAGATCACAATAAGATTTCAGAATTCATGTCCTTGACTTGCAGAAAACACTGTACTCCGAACAGTTAAAGGTACAGTTGGTGCAATAAAATAAATAAGTTCTAAACAGTTGTAAGTTTAATTGCTAAAAGAATTAAGTATTAACATATCAATTGATTTGCTAATTGAATGTCGCATGCCAACTTGGCTTAGTTTTTTTTGCCTTACCATAATCTTCCCGTGGACGCTGCCCATGATCTCCCAAGACAGCAGTGACTAGTTCCATTGATAGGCACATGTGGTTTTTCTGAAAGAGGATAGCTAGTTACACTATCATAGTAAAGGTTAAAATCTTTCAAGGGCAGTCAGAACCAGACTATGCAAGTCCTATATTCATTAAAGTAGTGTCTTTACATCATAAATTAGAATAGATAATTCACAGGATTAAATGCAACACATGAAATAAATACACCACTTAATTTAACTTAATATCACCATAGACCTTGAAAAGCACTGGTATATGAGGTTGAAATAAATGCAACTCTCTATGCATATTCAATGTAACCATATACCAAAGAAGCAAATTGCACTAAAATATGATATGCCAATTCATTTCAGCAGTTTTTCCAATAATCTAAACCTAATACCATTGAGAATAGAATGAAAACCAACCAAAGCCTCAAAAAAGGAGGAAAATAATCTTTCCAGATATAAAATCACTGATTTATTCAACTAACGTTTTCTTAATAACCAGCAATATTTATTGTCTCTCCAACAGACACCATAGAATAGTTCAAAGCACGGGACAATAGAAAAAAGAAGTTAATAGTTTTTAGAAGTTCTTATCAATACAGCTTACCATCTTCAGCCAAATAGCACTAACCAATCACCATTCAGGTACCACAAAAAGCAGACCTAACGATGCTCTCCTACTCTCCTAGGTTCTTTATGAAGTTAATACAGCAAATACATTTTAGTTAATATTTCCATCATAGAAAGGCAAAGAAAATTTTCTAATTCTGAACCTCAAGATATTCATTGAACTCTTCTTGCTTCCTGCTTGCATGAGGACCCCAAGCTTCTTGAAACATCCGTCCTAGAACAAAGACACCAACAGCAGTATAACTGCACCAAACATAAATTTTGCAAATTTCAGTTCATATATAAAAGAGCTGATACTTTCGTATATAAGAGTTCAAGGGCAACAATAATCACAAGACTAATATATATATTGTGCATGACCATTTTTAGAATCATTGCAAATTTTATGACACAATTCAAAGATGTGCATGCATTAGGCTTAGTTTGTCATTCCCCACAAATTATTCTGAACTGCTGCACGTCACATAATTGAAAGAGCAAACATGTCCAATACCATATAATTCATTCTAATTTTAACAATAATAAGAGTTCTATAAAAAAGAGCACACTCATCCCAGCTCCCTTTTTCTAATATAACACACCAAGCAATAGAATGAACTAGGCAGACAAAATAACAAACTGTAATGATACTATTCGTGGGATCTTTAGGTATTGTCCTAGCATGTTTGTCTGGATTTAAATGTTACCTAGTTCCTCAAGCAGGGAGCATATAATCATGCATCAGAACCAATCAATGATTCAACTACAGAGCAGTAGCACTACAAACTTGGCATGAACTAAGAGAAAATGAAATACAATAGGCAAACAATTAACAATCCCACTGCAAGGTTACTGACTATCAAATAAACAACATCTGTTCACTTGTTTTATAGGAAACTCATATCAATAGAGAACATAAAATAAAAATATTACAAACAGACAACAGAAAGGATAATTATTATGAACCTACATGTTACCAAAGCTATTTTTGGCATATGCTCCACCCTCATGTCCCGAATACATAAATAGAGATCCAGAATGCTTAAGAGATACCTGAATAAAATCAGTCCAAAAGTAGCACTGAATCAAATAAATACCTAAATGGTTGAAAATTAAGGGAAAAAAAAAAAAAAAAAAAAAAAAAAAAAAAAAAAAA
>NC_044929.1:19470034-19494141 GCF_003576645.1 Ipomoea triloba
AAAAAAAAAAAAAAAAAAAAAAAAAAAAAAAAAAAAAGGAAACCACTTTTTTTTGTGGGGTGGGGGGGACAAAGAGTGGTAAAAGCTCTTAAGTGGGACAACAAGGAACCGTGATTAAGCTTTAAAAAAAGGGAAGCATGTGACTACCAAACTAAACTAAGTACAAGAATCTATGGGTATATTCCTACCTCCACTGTGGCCAAACCTCTGGTCACCATCTCGATCATCCGTGTTCTAATCTGAAAATTGCTATGATCAAATTAACTTATCTCACTTTTAAACCTCATTCCAACAACAACATTGAAGAATGACTTACCTCTTGATCAGACTTCTCATTTTCAAATTTGGGATAAAATGTAGCTCTTACTTGAGCTTGTGAGAACGTGGACTTGCCAACTGTAAAATTCTCCAGTAAATTACCTCTAAATACATTGCTAAGAGCAGCATTCTTTTGCCCATTTATTGGTTTGTTAACTCCATTAGTCTGGACTTCAGCTGAAGCTTGATTAGTTGGAGCATTTCCAACTTCAACTGCTGCTGGTCCACTTACTTTTCCATAAGATTTCTGCTTCCAAACAACCTTTTGACTATGAGCTGGTATCTTATTTATCGTTCCAATGCCTCCAAACTGCAATTGTGGCAATGGAACACTAGAGTGCACATTTTTGTCCGCAATATCCAGCAAATTGATTCCACTGGTGACATCTTCAACAGCAGCAGCAGCTGCAGGCTCCATTTTTGAGGATGAACTGGGTATCCTATTGGAACTTGGCTTTTCTTGCCATCTTTGTTCCCTAAAACCACCCCTTTTCTGCATTTTGTAAATAAAAACCAATTACCATCCCTTTCCGGGATGCTACCAGCAAAAGAAAATGACTGAAAGAAATTGGACATACTCAATTATAGAGAGCCCTTAAGAATCTACCAGATTCTAAATTATAGAATTAAAGAATACACAAAAAAAAAAAAAAAAAATCATCCGATGATCTGACAGTGTAGAGATCCAAATAAAAGCAAGCTTTGAATATGAACACCCCAAGTGCATACTAAAAGGAGGCTGTTAGAAATTAGGAGCCTCAAATAGTAATAATGCTTTGAAACTTCTATAAGATATCTACTATTAAACTGAGTGCACATTTAAGGGTGTGTTTTGTAACCCGGAAAATGATTTCAGTCAGAATTTGGTGTTTGGCAACATCCGGAAAATGTGGTCATTTTCCGTTGACCACGGAAAAATGACTTCCGGACAAAAAAATCCGGTCATGCAAAGTTTTTTTTGTAAAAAAAAAATAAAAATATTTATAATTTCTAATAAATATATTTAGTTTATATATTTTTATATTTTAAATAAAATAATAAAAATATATAATTATACATTTCTACTCATTTTCTGAAAAATGAACCAAACAACAGTTTTCCAGAATACATCCGAACACTGAAAATGAACTAATTTTCGGGAAAATGACTCATTTTCCAGAAAACATTTTCCAAAGTCATTTTCCGCCTTTTCAAACACACCCTAAAACAAGAGAGATTTTTCTTTCTCTCAAGTTTCAATAGCTTGACACGTTTCCTCACACTTCCCATTCATTTGAGAGGAAAAATCACACACACTGATCAAGCACAGTTAACAACTCTGCGTTTAAATCATCTTAACACAGATAAACTTAATCGGATAAAACATAATATAAACATAATGATTAAATTAAGGAAAACAGTAATCCGTATATAACTATGTCAATTCCATCCAGAATTACATACAGGATCATTCAATTTTCATCCGATAGAGAAATTTTCAGCTCAAGAGAGCACACCAGCTTCCAAATTGGAGCAAATAATGGTTAATATTCTCTGCAACATTCATACGGCAGATGAAGACAACGCAATAAGCATACAGACGGAAGAAGATTACCTGCTTCTGCGACATAGGTGGTGGACGGAAGAGTGAAGTGGAGAAAGTGAGAGAGCGAGAGTGGATGAAGATGAAGGTTCTGGAAGGGAGAGAAGCAGGTGAAGAAGAAGTAGAAGAAGGATAGCGAGAAAAGCGGGCAACGTTGAAACGGAAAATGATCCTCTGCGACGCCGACATCCACAGGAAAGGAGTGTGTGTGTGTGTGTGCGCACGTAAATATGGAGGAGGTAAGGAGCGTAAATTAGCGGGGAATTGCAGAGCGGCGCAACCGCCTTCGAGTCAATCGGTTCCAAAAGGAGAAAGTTGGAAGGCCCGGTCTTTGCTTGCTTACGTTACTGGTGAGACTGACTCAACGTGCTCACGTGTTAGTTTATCACTTTTATCATTTTATTTTTAAAACAAAATTTGAATTAATTTAGTATAATTATGGTAATTAAAGAAAGTTAGTGAAGACATAATTGTTTTCCTTGATTTTCATGGAAAGCAAAATACCAAGGTGTAACCAATGAAAAATAATTTTCATCCAACTAAAAAAAAGGAAAATCTTAGGGTGAGTTTTGTTCACACATGAGAACCGAAATGAATATCAAATACTTGGTAATGATAATGAGCAGAGAAATAAAACTCTTATTTTATTAGAGAATGTGTTTTGCAATTAATAGAATAATCAAAACTCATAATAGTGTTAAAATTTATTAATCAAACAATAACAATGATTTTAATACCCATTCCTAATAACTAAATTTGTCAACTAAACACACCCTTAATTTTCTTCAAATTCAAATAAATCATTTTTTATCGGAAAAAGAATAATAAAAAAAAAACATTTTACGTACAACCAAACACCTCTTTATAGCTTATAAAACTAACAGATATATTTTCTGATAAAAAAAATAAACATTCAAAGTAGAGTACCTTGAACGCTGAATCCCAGTCTCCCAGATTCTCAGATTCCAAATTTTTTTGTGGACGGTCCGTTCTCGGTCGCGAAAAACTTGGACAATACAACTATATTAAGGAGAATAAAAGATTACTAGTTCTGAATTTGTGATTGGAAGTTAGTAGATTACCACAGTTTTTATATATATAACCCTAAATTGCTAATTTGCGTACCCGTTGAGGACTGAACGGCCGAGCCTATGGCTCAAGCTGGACGGCGTGGGAGAGACAAACATATGGATGGTTGAGACGTTGAGTTTGCACTTCCGCTCAAACTGACAGATAATTAGGGAAAGGGGATCTATATATACATATATATAAAGTCAAATGCAAACTGACCTCAAATGCACAATTTTTAAAGGTCTTAGTTTTGTCCAGTCTTTGAGTTTTTGTGTTTTCCCAGTTGGAAGGGAAGGAGCTAGAAGGGTGGGTGTTGGAAAACAGACTAAGGTATGGGACAGTCCGTGGCTTATGGAAACATCTAACCCCTATATCACAACTGAAGTAATTCCACAATTGGCTGACATAACAATGGATGAGTCTCGGTGGGAAGGGATGATGACATCTTGAACAATATGTTCCAGCCTAGAGATGTATGTGGAGTGATAGGTCTTGGTATTCAAAATGTTCTTTTAGAGTAAGAACAAACTCCACTTCGTACTTCGAGTGTACGCAACTCCAACAAAGATGATAAGAGAAAGAACTAATGATAATTATTCATGCTTTCTTTTGTTGGATACATTGTATTTAAAGGTCCTAATGTCCTTACTGGAAAGGAAAAGAACAAAATTTACAGAACATATTATATATTACAATATTGCAATTAGAGGAAGTAGCTTCAGATGATTGCTTAGCTCAAGGGAATCTAATCTGCTCAAGACCATTGACCTCTTCCATGCTTGCACAGCTCGAGGGAATCTGCCCAGGAGATTTGTCTCTTTCATTTACCCATAAACAAATGAATTATCTTGTTTGTATCTGCGCTTACGGGTTGACCGACGAGGAGGTAAGTTATTACTTACTGTTATTGGTGCAGATTCCGTATCATCACACCCTCCTTTAGAATTCACCTCGACCTCGAGGTGTAGGTTCGGATACTGGGCTAGAAACACCGTTGCAGGCTCCCATGTAGCATCAGCTGGGCCTCCATCGCTCCATTGCACCAGCACTTGCTCTTCCAAAACTCCATGGCGTAAGACCTGTCGATGTTCACGAATAGCAATCGGAATGGACACCAGCCGACCATCATTCAAGGTAGCAGGTAGTGGTGCGATGGTCGTGGAATCAGGCCCTCGAAATGGACGCAGTAAGGACACATGAAACACTGGGTGTATCTGCACATGATCAGGTAACTGGAGGCGATACGCTACTGCACCGATCCGTTCAAGAATAGGGAATGGTCCGTAGTAACGACATGCAAGTTTTTGGTTGAAACGTCGGGCAAGGGAGTGTTGGCAATATGGTTGCAATTTTAGTAGGACCAAATCACCCACTTGGAATGTGAGTTCACGCCTCTTTTTGTTAGCCCGCTGAGCCATACTATATTGAGCTTGACGTAAGTTCTCACGAAGAGAACGAAGTAGTTGATGGCGTTCTTGGATCAGGCATTCTACTACAGGTACAGTGGTGCTGTTCTGAGCGTAGGCGGGAATGTTTGGAGGTTCACGACCATACAATGCACGAAACGGTGATGTCTTGAGATGTTCATGATAAGACGTGTTAAGACAAAATTCAGCCCAACATAGAAATGTCTTCCACTTTGCTGGTTTGGCATGAGTAAAGGCTCGCAAATACTGTTCAACTCCCCTATTGGTGACTTCTGATTGGCCATCGGTTTGAGGGTGGTAAGCAGTACTATGGCAAAGAGAGGTACCACTTAGTCTGAATAATTCTTTCCAAAAGTGAGAGAGAAAAATCCGGTCCCGATCTGAAACAATAGAGGATGGAAAACCATGTAATTTTACCACAATTTCAACAAACACTACAGCAGCCTTATGAGCGTCAAATGTAGGTGGTAGACAACCCAGGTGAGTGTATTTAGTGAGTCGGTCAACTACAACCATGATCACTGTGCAGCCTTGTGAGAGTGGTAAACCTGTAATAAAATCCATAGTAACGTGTTCCCAGACTTGAGACGGAATTGGAAGTGGTTGTAATGGTCCGGCGGGGGGTTGAGTTGAGTACTTTGTGGTTTGGCAAACCAAGCATGCAACGATAAATTCTTCAACATCCCCGCGCATTTTTTCCCAATAAAATACTGCACATAATAGAACTAAAGTTCGCTTCACCCCGCAATGTCCGGCCATAAGGGTAGAGTGATATTCATGCAACAAAACCTGCTTTAAATGGGATGAAGAGCTGATATAATAACGTTGCTTAAAGAATAAAATACCATCTCTACTGTGAATGTGAGGGCGAGCATTGCCTGTTTCCAACTGTGCATGAATTCCCAGTAAATCAGGTTGGGTACGGTTGTCATTGCGAATATCTGCAAGCAGTGAGGGAATTGGTTGCGTTAGAGCAAAGAATAAGGAAGTTGTTGTCAATGAGACATCAGTTTCCTCAGTCCGTCTAGATAGTGCGTCGGCAACCCTGTTGGTGGCCCCTGATTTATATTCAATAACAAAATGGTAGCCCATCAATTTTTGGATGTACCGTTGTTGTTCAGGGGTTTGAATAACTTGTTGCAACAACTCTTTCAAGCTTCGGTGGTCTGTTCGGATAACAAAAAGGGAACCAAGAAGGTACTGCCGCCATTTCGCAACCGCCTCTACAATTGCGTATAGCTCTCGAACATAGGCAGATGCTGCTTGCAACCTTGGACCCAATTTTTTTGCTGAAAAAGACGATAGGATGTCCCTCTTGCATTAACACTGCTCCTATCCCAACAGCCGAGGCATCTGTCTCAAGAACAAACTGCAAAGCGAAGTTAGGTAAACAAAGAACAGGGGTATTAAACATCGCTGTCTTTAACTTGTTAAAAGCTTGCATGGCTTCGTCAGTCCATGCAAATGAATCTTTTTTTAACAAGTCTGTAAGAGGTGCAGCTGTTGGGCGTAATGGTGGATGAAACGCCGATAGTATCCTGTCAACCCCAAGAATCCACGCAGTTGCTTAATTGAGACTGGTTGTGGCCAATCAACCATCGCTTCAATTTTTGCAGGATCAGGATTTACTGTGCCATTAGTAATAATATGGCCCAAGTACTCAACTGTAGTCTTGCAAAATAAACATTTGGTAACCTTGACAAAGAACTTTTGGCTTTCTAATGTTGTCAGCACAATTTCCAAGTGTTGAACATGCAATTCCATGGTCGGACTGTAAACCAAGATGTCGTCAAAAAAAACTACAACGAACTTGCGTAAATAGGGGCGGAACAAGTGATTCATCGTTGCCTGAAAAGTTGAAGGGGCATTTGACAACCCAAATGGCATGACCAAATACTCATAATGCCCATCATGAGTGCGAAATGCCGTTTTAAAGATGTCATTCTCCGCCATGCGAAGCTGGTGGTAACCCGAACGCAAATCCAGTTTGGTGAAAAATCGTGCTAATCCCAGTTCATCAAATAATTCATCCACAGTGGGAATTGGAAAATGGTCTCGAATTGTGATCTTATTCAACGCCCTATAGTCCACACAAAACCGAAAACTGCCATCTTTCTTTTTCACAAGCAATACTGGTGAAGAGAACGGGCTCGTACTTGGTCGGATAATGCCTGTGTCAAGCATATCTCCAACCATTTTTTCAATCTCAGATTTTTGGCAGTGAGGATAGTGATACGGTCGGACATTAACAGGCCCTGATCCTGGAATTAAGTGAATATGATGGTCAAATAATCGGCGTGGTGGCAGACCCCGTGGTAACTCAAAAACTAGAGCGTGTTGTTGTAAAATAGTCAGGATTTCTATGGGGGTGTCATTTGGCCACTGGATTGGGCTTATTGCAGTAGATTCTTCAGGTGGAACTGGTGAGAGCTCAAAACAACTATGCACATCATCTGATTCTAATAGGGCAAAAAGATGTGAATAAGAAACTTGTGTTAAGCGTGGTGATTGTTCTCCATGTAACTGTATAGTAACCCCCTGCCACATGAACAACATCGAAACTCCAACATAGTCGTGAGTGACACGACCCAAATCCTATAACCACTGGACCCCCAATACTATATCTGGCCCTTTAATCGGTAGTATGAAAAGTGTTACCGAAAACACATGTCCTTGTAATGATAATGGGCATCTAGGCAAGATTGTGAACATTGAAGTGAGTCTCCATTTCCGATATAGACCCGAAACGGAGGGATGGCCTGGATTGGAATATTCAGGCGTTCAGCAATTTGGGGTTGTATAAAGTTGTGTGTACTCCCACTATCGATAAGCACCTGCAGACTTTCGTTATGGATGATCCCTGTAAGCCGAAGGGAACGTGGTGTGCCAGGACTGGCCATTGAATTCAAGCTTGAGCAATCGCCCGTGAGGACCTGTTCATCAATCTCGTCCAGTTGTTGTAAAACATCACTTGAATTATCATCCTCTGAGCACATTAAGAGCAATGATCGATTTGGGCAACGGTGTGATCTAGACCATTTCTGGTCACAAGTATAGCATTCTCCTCTAGCAATTTTTGCTTGTCTTTCAGCAGCAGAAATCTGGACAATCGGAAGGGCTTTCTTGTGTATAATAGGAGATGGTAATGGAATTATTGGAGAAGGAAGGTTTGGGTTAGAGTGGCTATTTTGGTGTGGTTGTGATTAAGGGGGACCACGAGGAAGGTATTTTTGGTGGTTGTGAGTCTGAAACAAGTACCGTAATTCACCCTGCTGAGCCTCAACTTCAGATGCCAGTGAAAAAGCTTGAATGAGTGTAGTGGGTTTGGTGCGTTGCACCTCTCTACGTATGGTAGATTTCAAACCAGCCACAAACATCGAAATAAGAACGACTTCGGGAACATTAGTCACTTTATTTAGTAACTTCTCATATTCTGCCCGATATGTCGCGACTGTGGTTGCTTGGCACGTCTTTGATAATCGGCCCAGAAAATCTTCAAAATGAGAGGAATCAAATCGGAGCCGCACTTGGTCAAGAAACTCAGGCCATGAGCGTAATAAGTTGTTGTTTTTCATCCACCGGAGCCATTTTGAAGCTTCCCCGCTAACCATGAAGGAAACATAAGATAGTCGTTGCTCCTCCGGAATGTCGTGATAGTCAAAAAATTCCTGCATCAGAAAAATCCAACCATGTGGGTCAGCTCCATCAAATTTGGGTAAATCAATTTTGAGAGGTAAATGGCGTTTGGAGGTATTTGCAATTGGTTCATTTGGTAATGCAGCAGATGGTGTGTTTTGGAGTGTGGCTGAGGTAAATTGGTTATTGTTGGGTGGTTGTAAATGGTGAGGTACAGAGAGTTTTAGAGATTCAATGGACTGAGCAAGATGTTGGATGGAACGTTGCAGAACTTGGGTTGTTTGGTGCTGAAAAAGGGATTGTTCCCGTAGTTGATTTCGGAGGTCTGTGATAGGGTCGTCAACCGGAACTTGTTCAGAGGTGGTGTTGTCAGCCATGTAGGTTCGGAATGAAAGCACCAGTTGATAGGTCTTGGTATTCAAAATGTTCTTTTAGAGTAAGAACAAACTCCACTTCGTACTTCGAGTGTACGCAACTCCAACAAAGATGATAAGAGAAAGAACTAATGATAATTATTCATGCTTTCTTTTGTTGGATACATTGTATTTAAAGGTCCTAATGTCCTTACTGGAAAGGAAAAGAACAAAATTTACAGAACATATTATATATTACAATATTGCAATTAGAGGAAGTAGCTTCAGATGATTGCTTAGCTCAAGGGAATCTAATCTGCTCAAGACCATTGACCTCTTCCATGCTTGCACAGCTCGAGGGAATCTGCCCAGGAGATTTGTCTCTTTCATTTACCCATAAACAAATGAATTGTCTTGTTTGTATCTGCGCTTACGGGTTGACCGACGAGGAGGTAAGTTATTACTTACTGTTATTGGTGCAGATTCCGTATCATGGAGCAAATTAAATTCTCAGGTTCCAGTCAGTCCGGATCATGAAGACACGTGGTTTTGGAGGGGTGACTACACGGTTAAGGCGGAGTATAAGAGGCTAGGCTAGTGGAGGAAAGTCAGCATGTTTTAGGAGGGGGTTGTTTCTCTTGTTGGAATAATAAGCTTTGGTCATTGGATTTCCCTCCAAAAATGAAGAATCTAACATGGCGTTGTATTCAAGAGGCAATCTCAGTTTGCTGGCTATTGAAGCAGAAATGAGTGGAGGTAGATGAGGAATGCATACATCGGCGCCGGAGACCACAGAGCTAGCATGCTCTGTTTGGCTGTTCAAGAGTGGACCTCAGTCCTCATGTCCTCATACAACGAGGTGGCTCGGCTAGACACATTTTGGAGAGAGTGTGAAGGAACTGGGTGCGCAAATAATAACATGGGTAGGCTACTCTTTCTGATGTGGAACATATGGAGACGGGAATAATCTGGTTTGGAATTCATCTAGTTGGGACCCAAGTGAGGTGGATCCCAATTGAGTGTATGGAAGCAAGCTAGGATTCCTCAACCTATGATTATGGAATGTAATGTAATACTTATATGTGTTGATGAAATGTAATTCTTATATTAACAAATGTAATATTAAATCAGGAATAAAATATTACACTTCATCTTGACCCGATATCTCATGAATAAAAATTTGTGAGCCTATCAGTCTCACACAAGTTATTAAAAGCAGTTTTGTAGTTCATAACCTATTTTTTTTTTTATTTCATAAAATTTTTGTGTTTTTTTTTTCTTTCTTTTATTATAATATTGTTATTAAATATTACATTTATTTAACTTAAATTTCAACCTTATTAAATAAACGTTATTATATTTAAATTCATTAAATATTGAACTTCTAGACAAATTTATTGACTAATGTGATTATATTTTATTACTCCGTATTTAATGCATTATCCATCTTATATATGTACTATTCGCCAGTATTGTATCACAGGCATATATAAAAAAGTATTTAATGCATTATCCATCTTATATATGTACTATTCACCAGTATTGAATCACATTCTGCCGCAGTATAAAAAACAAAAAGTTAATATCTGACCAATAAAAAAAATCTGATACATAACATTGAATATTTTTCTCGTCATTTAAATAATTAATGCATAAACAACGTACAAATGCATGCTAATTTGGACCTTCAACTGTGAAATAAAAATGCCAGTGCCATTGAAAATGAAGCAACTGATCACGAAAACCTTTTAATTTTCTTTTTCCTGAAGGCAACATTCTTGCAACTAATCTCTGAGACCATGATTGAATCTAGGCTCATGATCTTCCTATGGCTATGATAATCATGTAATTAAGCATATATAGATAATTAGATACTACTATACATAAAATCTTGGCCATGAATTTTTTTTTTTTTTTATCTCCTGTAGTCTTCTAAGTGTATCTTGTCCTTGATGCCTAATTATCCACATAGATATATGGATGAAAGTTGCAAATAGTGGCAGGATCTGCGGGGTGGGATGTTGTAGCATATCTGTAAAACTGTATCGGAAATGTCATACTGGACTAGAAACAATCTCTGCATCTGTGGCTATTTCTCCGGAAACTATGTTGTCTGTCTCTTCGTTGTCCTCGTTGATTGGAGTTTCTTCGTTGATGGGAGTTTGAACAACTTCTGGGATGAGAGGGCCTTGAGGATCTCCAAAAATGGTGGTAAATATCTGTCTATGGCATTCATTACAGAAGTAGAAATAGGTGAAGTGACCCTCGTATAGGAGTTTGTGCACCATGGCATCTGGTAGAACTCGCTGCAAAAAAACACTTGTGGATGGAGGCACCACCATATCTTCCATTCCCTAGTAACATTCGAAAATTGAAGATGCAGGAAAATGAGGAAGATGTTAAAACATTTTGTCCTAATTAGTATGAATATGCATCAGGTGAACCAAAGAACACAGAATTGAAAACGAAATTTATCAGACAGATAGAGAGATCTGTTTATTAAGAAAATACACCCAAAATTAGCACACATTTGGCTGCTCGTTTAAGTGTAAAAAATTAAAATCTTTTGGGTGTCTCACGCAATAGTAATATATACAATATCTGTAACACCGAGAGGCAGGCTTTACTAGATTTTTTATTTCCTTGGAATACATGGGAGGCCTATACTCTTTCAGTACAACAGTCCACAGGGAAGATTGTATTTCGACCCAAGCCATTACCCCTAGGATACTTCCAACTTCCATTACATCAAATGGTTTTATACATGGGAGGGCTACTATATCAGTTAAAATGAAAATCCTTTGACTGGCATGGCTAGTTATTGCCTCTAGTGCTGAAAAAATTGTAGACATGTTTTGATTGTGTAAAGGAGTTAAATAAAATCAATAAACTTTGACTAAAATTAAATGCCAGGATGGAGCAAGTAAACTCAAAAAGATCAAATAGTCTTTGAAATGAATGCACCCCTTATATGTTTCCTTGACAGGAGATTTGAATTAAAAAGTAAACACAAAATGACCGAATTTAAGGGAATGCTAAATAAGGCTTGAAAAAGGTAGTATGGAGTAGTACTGACCAGCCATATATGTATCGGGCCAAGAAATCCACTCAAACTTTCTTCAGCTTGACCATATAAAGATTTAAGCCACTTAAGTATGCCTTTACCCAGGGGCTTCCTATGCACTTTGAGATCTGCAAGGCTGAATCCCCAGTTTGAAACCTGTAAGGCAGCTTCCTCTACAAGAGGTCTAACATTTTTCTGCCGGACAGATTCTTCGACATCTCTCTGCCAGAACTCTTCAAACAATGGGCTCTCTATCAAAGCTCTATCCTGTAGAATTCATCATTGTGAGTTGTGACCACAAAGGCATAATCAGTCAAAGAAATAAGTGCACTAGCATTAGACTCTGTTTAACAATAGTGTAGTGAACTACATCAAAATTTCAACCAGCTTTCATTTTGAGATTCTTTTGATGATTGTTGTTTCAATTTCTTTTATTTTTACATGAAATTCAATAATATACAGATGGTAATGTTAAGCTGTCGTAGGTAAACAAGACAGTATAGCATTGCAGTAAAGTATCAGCCGGCTTACTCTTGTTCCAAGTGACAATGAAAGCCGCTCATCTATTGGACCATGGATTCCAGACAGGAAGGCTCTACGATAGAAGAAAGGGAGTAGCCTGGGAAATTTGTGACCTAGTATATACATAATTTTCTTCCTCATCGCCCATTTCTTCCACATTCTATTTCTCTCCTGCTTTGTCATACTTGGTTCATATGGATTAACCATTGGGGCAACCATGAATGCACCTGCAAATTTAATGAATAAGGGTATGAAAATGAAGAGCAAATGAGAATATAATCTGTATTCATCTTGATGAATACAGAATTAAACGGTAAATTATGAGGAGCAAAATAAAATGCAGTAGCACAACCACTCATTTTAGTATATTGTGTTATTTTACCAATTTGTTGAAGATTTATGTTCTTTGCAACTTCATTGGAAATCACCTAGCCGAGGCACAACTTCAAAATCATTGCTGCCTTGGTGGTTTAATTTAGATGCATAAAGCAAATCTAGGGCTATCATGTTCAATTCAGAGTGAAAGTAAAGACATTTTACTTACCAGCAACCCTATCAGGAATATATCGAAGTGCAGCCCAGCAATGCAGGCTTCCACTAGAGAACCCTACCACCCAGAATTTGCCTGTAATATTCACAGCATATGATAAGTGTAGCATATCCATTGCTGATGACTCGAGGTTCCTATTGGGATGAGGATCACTTTCTCCAAATCCAGGAAGGTCATATGTCACCAAGCGAACACCAAATTGTTGCAGTAGTGAAACCTTGATGCCAGGTATTCCTACTCAGAAATGAAACACAATTAAAACATATCAATAACATGTACAATTGATTCACAATTAACAGAGTAGTAAAGATATTAAAATCATACCCGCAAGCCTGGATGAAAGAAAAGAATGCACAGCAACCACCGAAAATCTGGCTTGATCAGCCGGAACACCTTGTTCTTGATAAGCCAAATATCTACCATCTGGAAGCAAAATTCGACTTGCACTAGGAGGATGTATATTCACTTTCTTTACCAGAGCCGATGTTGTATCAGCATCGTTATTCACAATCAACGCTGCAGATCAGTAACCATATGCATGTAAAACAGGAGATTGTGTATTCTATGTGTTTCAGGAATTCATGTTGAAGAACAAACAAATTATTTTACTAATAATAATAATAGCTACAACACTTGGAACCTCCAATGTTCACAATCAACACTAATAAAAGAAATAATCCTTGAAGATGTGATTATGTGAAATTTCTATATATTTTGTTCATGAAGTAATGATCAGTACTATGAACTCCCAAGTAGTTAAGAACATTAGAAGAAAACTATTTGAGGAAAGATAATTGTTAGAGGAAAGTCGCATTAACTTATTTTCACTAGCCGCGGTAATAAAGTAAAACATATATATATACATATCAGCAGTTAAAACCGACTTAAATATGCACATTCCAGAGAATTGGAGAATACCTGCAAAAGCAATTATGGCGACGAAGAAAATCACACTCCAGGAATGAACTGGATCGCGATCCTCCGGCAAGTACTCATTCAGGAATCTCAATTTCGTGCAAATTTTCCCGCACGGTCCTCGAAGCTTCTTCGCGATCACAGAGTCCTCCGTCGCCACCGTCTGCATCACCACATCCCTAACTCCCTTCCCGAACTCCAAACTCATCTCCGCAAATCCTTTGGCGAACTCCACCACTTGGAACCTCCAATAGTCTCCGCCGCTGCTTCCAGGCTCCGCCGCCGCCGCCGTTGCTCCCATCCCGCTTCCGCCGGGGCCGGCGGTGGCGTAGTAAGTAGAATTGTAGCCAACTCCGGCATCACCGGCTACCCCGGCGAAGTCCTCCCCCCACGACGGCCTTGACCCGTTGACCCGAGACATGTTTGCTGCACTGAAATCGAATTTCTCCAATGGCGTGAGTTTCAAGCTCAATCAATAAATACATATCACAACAATCCTCGTGTGTCATACATATACGCATACGTATTCATTTGTAGCTATGGCTTAAGATAAGTTAAGTTAGAGGGGTTAAGATACAGACAGCCCATTAATAAACAACTTTTCCTGCTTTTTTTTTTGTTTTTGTTTTTTTTTTTTTAGTGTGCTGCCATTGATGACGGGTGATGAAAGAGAGTTGAAAATTAAGAAAGAGAGAGGGGCTTAGGTGAAATTATGGAAAGTATGGGGGTGTTCGGTGAAAGGATTATGTGAGATTAAGGGTGTGGATTTTGCCACGTAGGCGGAGCGGCGTCAGAGTGAGCGTGGTGGGGTGATGGGTTGTGGTAGCGGTGGTTGCGAAGTGGTGGGGGCCGTGGGGTTTTGGTGGGCTACGCCAAATAACGACCACTGCCGGGTATAACCCGTTAGCCTTTTTCCTGGGTAATTGTTACCATTTTAATAATTTATCTCATTTTTCTTTCCGGAAAATTCTACAATGCAATTGGCACCGATCCTGATTTTTTTTTTAGAGTCTCGTTCAGCATTTTTGAGGAGTTTTACAAATTTGATTAGGAAGAATAAGATTTGAGGGAAGGAAAAAAAAAAAAAAAAAAAAGAGCAAAACAAAATCTGAAAAATAAAATTTGAATAAAAAACAAAGAAAAGTTCTTCGCATTAACGCGTCTAATAGGCGCGTGATTTGCACGCGCCTTACTAAGCACTCCTGGTGCGCCTCACATGCATTAGAGCATCCTTATCAATGGAGTTTTTTCGCGATTTTTAAGGAGTTTTTATAAATGTGATTAGAAAAGAAAAAAAAATAAAAATAAAGGTTTCAGTCGTGTGTCAGGCGCAACAGACAAGCCCACTGCACGCGCTTGTTGGGCGCGCATGGTGCGCCTGACGCGCGACTCATGCGCTACCCCTTCTAATTTGTGAATTGCTTTTCAATGTTCGAACCCTGCAATGTTCATTGCAGGGAGACTTTTTTTTTTTTCTCTCACATTACTCCTCACTCCTCCAAGTCATCAGCAACTATTGTACTAATATCCACCTATTATGCACTGATGTAGTTGCCCTTAGGGAGCTTCTTTATTTGTTTAGTGAGGCTCACTATTCCTGCAAAAACCAAGGATCTCCCACAAGAACCTTAAACGCTCTCTCTCATATTTCTCTTTCCTCCATCTAAGCATTAAATTGTAAAAACCTTTCGAAATTCACTATTTTGGATGCCCTTAAGTATGATTATTATATATGTCAGTGGATCAGAAGTTTTATTTTAAACTTATTTCTTGTGATTGGTGTAATTTAATTCAACTACAAACATCAGAAGTTTATATTTGATTGAATTTTTTATGTTCAGAAGCTTACAATTTAGTATTAAGTGTTGAATCTATATTGATTCGAAGTTCACTTTTCATAGGATTGAGATTCAGGTTTATGATATAATTTGACTAGGAGAAAATATGAATTATAAAAATAAATAAACTTTAATCATATACTATATATATAATCATTTATGTTGAATATGGTCGGGTTTTTCAATATATAATGTGGAGTATTCAATAGCATTATATGAATACTTCAACAATTATGATCACAACACTAATACTACTCCATATTTGTATTGAGTAAGACTTCATAGATAACACTACATTTCATCATAAATTCTTTAAACTCAAACTCATGTTTGAAAACTATTTTTGAATATCACTAAAATCACCTTATTATCTAAATCGGGAATTCAAAAATCTTGTACTAAATTGACACTTTCACTCAAAAAATAAAAATTGACACTTTCACCTACGGTCTAAAAAAATAAAATTTTGCGTCAAATTAATGATCATCGATATAGCACTAAGATGAACTAATAATAGAATATGCTTGCTAGCAGCATTAAATACTGCCCGGAGAGCTTGCGTGAAGCTGGGAAAAAGTGCATAAAATGATGACCAGCAAATGCTCTCACCTGCCTTGAAATGGGTTATAAATTAGTGAAGCATACTTTTTGCATTAGAAGGTTAATGTTATAATCAAAAGAACAAATAGGCCACTGAATTATTTGGAAATAACAATTAAGTTATCGAACTCGAATAAACTTCAAATTCATTCCTGAATCTGAAAAAAGAAAAAAAAGGAGCAATTAGCATTTTTAGCAGGTTAACAAGAAGTTTGTGCGGATTAGGATGTCATGTGTAATTTTTATTATTATTATTATCCTACTAAGCAGTTGAACTTAAAAAAAAAAACTAAGCAAAAAGAAAAATCATACTAAACAATTAGCATTTCGCATGGAGGTGTCATCATGTGATTAGTAGTTAAATTTATTTATTAGTTAGTGGTGAGTAGATTAAATGCTTAGTTTTTTTTTTCAAGGGTCAAATGCTTAGTAGGATAATAATAATAATAAAATATAAAATAAAAATTACACGTCATCCTAATCAGCACAACCTTGTTGTTAATTTACTAAAAATGCTAATTACTCTTTTTTCTTTTTTTCAGGTTTAGAGATGAATTTGGAGCTTATTCAAGTTCGGTAACTTAACTACTATCCTCCAAATAATTCAGTTGCATATTTGTACCTTTTCCCTAATTAGAATCTTCGTTAGTTCAAATACGATGAATCAAAATGAATTATTGAGAAAGAGTACGTAGATGAAAGCTAAAGAATAAGAAAGCCCGAGAATGTTCATCTCTACTATTTCATTCGAAAACAATATTTATATATATACAAGGTAATTAAGGAGTGAATTAATGATAAATAATTATGTAGCTGTCACAAACGTCACAAAATTAATTATAATGTCTACAATAATTATAATATTTATAACAATTACGAGTTTGATTATTGTTAATATTTTACTGGTCAATTCATTGTACATGGATTTTATAATGAAGTTTACTTCTCTTGTATGCATCGCAGATTATTATGCACGAGCAATATTTTTTCATGGTATAATCTTGAATAGTGGCTGCATTCACCATTTAGTTTTTACTATTTCGTCCCATCAATGAAGAACACATAAAAATACTTAGCATTTTTTTTTTTGTTACAAAAAGGAAAATAATAAGTAGATTTTAAAGAATAAAACTCTTGTTACAGTGTCTCCAAATAGATCTAATCGAGACTCAACTAAATTATTATTATTATTATTATCGAGTGACGATAGAAACATATAACTACTATTTGATGGTGTATATTGGATAAGGTCTCGACTAGAGGGTATCGGTAGGAATTGAACTCATGACCTTTTTGTATGAGAATTATGTTACACATACACTCACTCGTCCACCCTGGTCTCTCGAGATGATTGAATTATTTTTATTCGATATGATATGGATGCCATTATAATATGAAAACAAAAATGTAACATTATTTGAAAATAAATAATCGTAGAGAGCTTACAAGTTGTGTGTGGAATCTCATGCAATGTGGGTAACAAATGGGCATGATGAATTTGGATGGTCCAACTCAATAGTGATGGAAATCATCAATCTCAAAGAATCACAACCAACAGACACAAACAACTCATCATTGTGTAGTGACTATATAATGTTAAAGACATAAAAGGTGTAGGTATGGCGTTGTGGAATTGATACCATTTGAAAGATGCTCTTATCCATTTTTTTTTTCTTTGGGCGAATATTGGCAAAAAGAGGGTACAAGGGGATAAGAGGACAAAGATTCCCATATTTGATCAATTTGTGTACAAGCAGTGTTGGAGAGATGACATAAAAATATGTTTTTTTGCAAAATCACATCAAAAGTCAAGATATAACAATTGAAATGATTTAAATAATTATCAATATAAATAATTGAATGATTAGATTTCAAGCAACTTGTTTTCTATCTATAGTTAATCCTTCTAGCTCATCATAGTGAAAAAATTAAATAAAAATAATCATCCATAAGAGGATAGCAGGTTACCAAAAAAAATTGTTATCTAGAGGACGAAATAATTTTATGCATAATGTGATTATCAATTATTAACATAAAGAGACTTTAAAAGCATCTTAATGATCTCATGCATGCATTTACTAATAGAAGAAATTGAAAATACGCTAAACTAGAGATCGAAATGTTTTCCATTTAAAAAATAAATAAATAAATAAATTTTTTGGAGAAAAATTAGACATGATATCCAATTTAAAGAAGTGAGGAAATGGTTGAAAAGAGCTTCTATAGAACCTTAGCAACAAGTCAACAATATTTTTAATTTCTGTTTTTTACCCTAAGTTTTTCTCTAACGCCGTCTTTGACTTTCTCTTGTTCGAATCTATGTTTATCATTCCCGAAATTGAGTTTTGAAAATGAATTTAGAAAATTGAAAAACCGAAGTAAACATGGTTATGTGTTTTACTTGATGAAATTATATATTTTCAGTAATTTCTTCTGAAACAACTACTTTGTATTTGTTCTTATAGTCATTTTTAAAAAGATTTTAATTGAAAATTGATAATAAAGATGAGATATTGTCACATTTGATCCTTCAACTATTATTCAATTTCTACATTTGGTTTTCGACTAATAAATTTGTCAAATTTGGTGCACAAATATGCTTTTGTAAGTTTTGTTGCCACATTTAATCTCGTCGACCAATTTTTTGGTAAATACTCGCAAAAAATGTAAATTTTCTCTAATATAGGGTTGTTATATGAGAACTATTATCCATTCAAATCTAAATATACAATACTATTACTATAATTTGCTCTTGTTGCAATCTGGAATGAGAAAAAAATTATATTTTTTGACAAATAGTTGCTAAAGATTTAGCTAACATAATTAAATGTGACGATAAAATTATACTTGTACACATAATATGACAAAATTAATAGTTGAAAATTAAATATAAGAAGTGAACGATAGTCCAGTAACTAAAAGTGATCATCTACTATACTAAAGAGCCAATAAAGTTAGTCCGTCCAATTATTAAAGATGAAGACAATGACAATCCTATTCAAAAGCGAATTAACAAAATTTATAGTAATTTCAACCAAAAGCAGTATCTATTACCTAATATTATACCAATTACAATAATTATTTAGATAATTATTTTTATACTACATTCGCCATTAAATCAGTAGCCGATAAAACTAATTACTCTAATACACATTAAAGAAATTTTCTTAAAATGTCGATTAGTACGGAGGGTAGACTTATTCGCTAAAGAACGTTCAGCTCCGAGTCATCATACGATAAAGAAGGCGTCATGCCCACAGCTTAAGTCCACCTAACCAACCCAATTTCATCACTGATAGTGATAGAGACTCCATTATTCAACCACTTACCAAACATTTCATAATTCAGTCTCCTAGTCCAACACTACGTAAATGCTCCCACCAAAAATCTTTATATTTCTTCTAAACAACTATTACTACACCTTTACAAACAAGCGCAACTTTTAGGTAGCACATTAATTGGTGCACAAGCTCTAAAAGCACATTACTCTACATGTGACGAATTCAATTGAAAAAATATTTACAAAAATCATATTTATGATCTTCAAGTACAAAACACATTGCTCTATGTGCGACGAATTCAATTGAGAAAATATTTACAAAAATCATATTTATGACCTTCAAGTACAAGAAACATGTTCCACCCACTCAACCATTCTTTTCATGGCACAAAATAATCAACACTAAACTATATACTTTTGTACACAAGAACACCATCCCAAACACTACATTACCGCTGAAAGTAAATCACAAATCATTGCAAATTATATCATAGACAAGTTAATATATTATGTATCAACATATTATGTACATATTCTTAAATCTACCCTTGTTCTAAATTCATAATATATGAGCTATAGGTAAATAAACTAATGTACATAATACATTAACTATATATATATATATATATATATATATATATATATATATATAAAACTATATATATATATATCTAGACCAGATCCACAATGCTTATGGTAGACCTTAGTCTACAATACAATGATTGAAAAATAGAGAACAACCAAAATGGTTTTTATAAATTTGATTGATAAATAAGGGTAGTTTTTTAAATGTGATTTATATTTGTAAAAATGCCCACAAATATTTTCTGCTTATCGTACATTCATAAATTGTTCTGGAGTTGAGGACTCTTCAGGTAGGGATCATCTCTGTTCTTTGAGTATAGAGGAAGCTCAAGGGCATTCTCTGCAACTCTTCTATCCTCATGAATCTTTGCTATCAAGCTTTCAAGCGATGAAAAGTTGGCCTGAAATGTCACAGGTGCAGTAGTCGATAAACAAGATTTGCTATAACAAACACGATAAAAGGCGCGAAAAAGAGGCTACTGCGTACTACCTCAGGTCGTATATAGCCCACGATTACAAGATGCAATTCCTCCCCATAGAAGTCCTCACTAAAGTCATGTAGCAGCCACGGCTCCTGAAAAAACAAGAAATTTTTTAAGAATTATGAACTGATCTGAGGAAAGGTATGTATAGAGTTCTGTTTGTATGTAATGTATCACACTCACTATGGTCTTCTCCGTGTTATTGAAGTATGGGTTCCAACCGATGCTCATGACCATTTTGTATATACCATGATTAGATAATCCAGCCCACCCGAAATATACGCCTGATGGATATTCCGTAAGGAGGTCTGAATACCCGGTTGTGGATAAATTGGCTGAAATAATAATAAGTAAAAATGATAAGAGTAACTTCTTGTTAATACTGATGCTGATGAATAAAAAAGAAAGGAAATCTAGCCATGGATTCTCCAATATCCTCATCGCCCCCTCCATCAACTATGATATATCAAGGCCCGTAAACAATGAACATAAACTGCAATTTTACCGACTAGTTTACAAGATAGTAGCATCTAAAATTTTATGCAAATCCTAATATCCAAAAGGACAAGTATTGATTCAGCAGAAATTAGTAAATTTGTTTAGGCACCTGTTGGGATCCCAAGCACCTTTGAGCCACGACCAAATCCTCTAACGACAGGTCCACCAATGTACCAAGTTTCTATAGGTAAAGTTCCTTCTACCCCTGCATAAGTTTGATTGTCAGAAATGACAAACTGAAACATCACTTAATACGCATAAAATGGTAAGAAACACATACAATCTTGAAATGCAGGCAGGCCCCACTTTTCCGGATGCAAATCGAGAAGTGAATTGATCACCTCATCAGCTGATGTGTATAGATGAGACTGTTTAGGAAGGGATGGTACAGCAACCACTTCCATTTCAGCAGCCTTACCAGCAGCAACACCAGGTCTGACATAGGCATCATTCCATTTAGAAATCAGTCTAGCTATTGGTAGTTCATAAAGTATGCAATTCTATTGTTGATTCAACAAATAAAATTAAGAAAACTATGGTATATGTTGATTAATTAATATTGATCAAAGCCATAAGTCCATAACCTGAAAGTCTACCAAGTCACATATCTTAGTTAGTATTATGCACAGATACTTTGTAAGATGCTGTTTTTGAAGTGTATGCTTTATTAGATATAAATTGCTACCGCAATAAACTCTGCCTATGAAAACATTACATCATAAATAAATTTGAAGTACTATATTACTCCAGGTTATCACCTAACTAGCATCAAATTCATATCCACAAAAAAAATGATCATAGAATACTCACAATGAATCTTCAATGACAAGACAGCTGGATGGATTTACACCAAGTCTTTTAGCCACTTCAAGAAAACTTAAACAAGAGAAGAACATAATATATAAGGCCACCACAAGAGAATATCATGTAAAGCATCTGAATAAGAAAGATCTTTATACTCAATCTTACATTTCAGGATTTGGCTTTCCAGCTGTAACTTCATCACCTCCAACAATGGTGGAGAAGGATTCCTTCCAACCTATAGTATGTAAATGATACTCTAAAATAAGCAATTTCATGCAACATTCTTGACGTGTCATATTTGCATTATATTTACCTAAATCATGAGACAGACAGACAAGAAAAAGAATAGATTTGAGTTCCAACTACCTTGATGATAAGAAATTTTTGTCTCTATGTTTGACTTCGGAGAATTAGAAGCCAAGGCCATTAGCACACCATGACTTTTGAGATGATTAATCAATCGATTGGCACCTGGAAGAGCTTTAATATTGGACCACCTACAATTAGAATTAGAAATAATGATTACTCCCTCCATCCCACTGTACTTATCTTGTTTGCTGTTTTATTGGTAAATAAAACTAAATTTTAAAAATTATGTTTAAGTTTTGAAAATAAAAATTAGATATTAGGAGACTATATGTTAAGTTCTAGTAGCCCCAAGATTCATAACTTAAAATTACCCAAAAAAATAAGAGCTTTAAAATGTTGGTCAAATTAAATTGTGTTGACAAGTGAAATTGGAAACCTTCTAATAATATGATAAATTTTATGCCCAAGAACATGGAACCTTCAAACAAAGGCTGTACATTATTCAGAACAAGAGAAAATTAACATATATTACCGCTCAGAAAACATTGGAGTAATTTGTGTAAGAAATTCTTCTTTTGTTAAGGGAATCTCATAATCTTCAACAACCACAGCTGCAGCTTCTACAGGTGTCTTCCCTACTATTTTATGAGCTTCTCTGCCATCCCATTGCTTTCCATAATTAACTAGGGCAACCTTTAGAACATCACTCACAATGCCATCTGTGTCAGAAAATTAAGTTCAATTTGAAACTGGTATTCACAAAACAAAAGAAAAGGAAAAGAAAATAAAACCTCACATGTACAGAGTATGTTACTTCAGATAGGTTGTTCTACATAACTATGTCATGTTCAAAGTTTACCAAAGATGTTCAGGTCTAGCATTGTAGATCATTTAAAATCTCAGGAATAAATGGTCAATCAATTCTCCCTACATGAATTTCAAGCACATTATTATATCATTTGACATAAAGCATTCCATACAAAATGCAATGATGTAGATGAAAAATATGTAGACTGGAACATTCAACCTCAGTAACTTGTACGACAAAAATATACTGCATATAAAACATGAACATGTAATGGTATTGAAGGAGTTCAGGAAATTGTATGGTCGAAATAAATTTTATTTTAAAATTTTTAACTTTTACAATGGTTGGTGCTTTTTAATTTTGGATCATGAAAATGCCTAAAAAAGAAAGGGATGTTTTCTAGTCTATTGGCTCAGAAATTAGTCTGTTCATTTATCAAGCAATCAATACATAGCAAGAGTGCAAATCACCTGTGTTTAGAAGTGTACCATCCAAATCAAGAATAACACAAGAAACAAGCTTCTTTAAAGGTTTCACCAATGACATTGTGAAGAGTGTCAAAGAAGCCCAAATCAAGGTACTTGTGCTCTTTTAGGCAACATATAGATCACCTGCTGTTATACCAAAAAGAAGCGAGATTTGATTGATAAATATACCATAAGATCATAATTCAACTTCATAAACAGTAAACATTAACTGGTAAAGGTATTTATACCACCAAAGCATTTGGTCTTAAATATCAGAATTATTTGAAAATTGCAACAAGCACAAAAGACACGGTGAAGACGAGGATGGAAGCCATCATTAACAGGCCGTGCAACAATGCTTTGCCTACCAAAACGCTATACGGTTTGGGATTCTTACTTATTCAAGTTAGTTGATAATACCAATATGTAAGTGTAAAATTTTAAATTTGGCAAAGAGCAATATCAACAGTAACAAATTCTATAAAAAATCAACTCCTCAAAGTGCATGATACACAATGCCAAGTCCACTACCAAGGAGAATAGGGTAGGGATGGTCACAGGGCGAGGAATGGCATATTCCCGTCCTCGACCCCTATTCCCCACCCCTGCATCCCTGTCCTGCAGGGATTCCCCAGCCCCAATCAACACCCCATTCAAAATAGTTGAACACTGCACATCTGAGACCCCTCTTTTGCACTTGAGTGAGCACAAAACTTAAAACATAAATTACAGAAACAAGAATATTGAAAATTATCTAACCTCAAGATTTTAGAATGATATGACAGCTAAAAATTTCTTACTTGTCATGCTAGTAATTTCAATTCACTATTCAAAATCAGTAGCCATCTCTAGAGTCTAGAACATAGTAAAGTATGGGATTCAAGTTATCACAAACCAATCACTTATGAAGTTATGATACAAATAAGAAAAATGAATTGAAAATAAAAAATTAAAAAAATTTAAAAAAAAAAAAAAAAAAAAAAAAAAAAAAAAAAAAA
>NC_044929.1:19494146-19575987 GCF_003576645.1 Ipomoea triloba
AAAAAAAAAAAAAAAAAAAAAAAAAAAAAAAAAAAAAAAATTAAAAAAAAAAAAAAAAAAAAAAAAAAAGAGAACAAGGTTCTAGCTAAAATGAAAATTCAATGAGAGAATTTAACCCCAACCATCTCTATTTGTTCCTCAAATATTTGATAATTAAAGCAAAATCCTTAACAATCAATTTCAACTAGGGGTGCAAACGAGCCTAGGCGAGCTCGACAATAATCGAGCAGCTCGGTTGATCGAGCCCGACTTTAAAAAATAGGAAATAGGAAAACAGACCGACAACTACAGCATTTCCTTCTCATTCGTTTTATGCACACCATTTTTAAATTTAAAAAAAAAATGCCCATCAGATAAACAGTAGCCATTAACCAAATTACCAAAATAAAAAATATAATAATAAGTAAATATGCAGTTCAATTTCAGCAATTCAATTAAGGAAAATTTAGGCTAAAAGTACCTGAAGTCCTGAACGTCGAAGGGCTGCGTCGCCGGTGGAGTAGTGGAGTGGTGGCTTGCTGCGTCGCCGGCGGTGGCTGCGAGAAGGAGCGGGAGGCGTAGTCTGAGAGAGTCGGGAGGAAGCGAGGGCTGTTTGCGATGGAATTAACTGATTTAGGATTTTAGGGAATTAGGGATTTATCAGTTATCATCAATTAACTACGCAAATTTCATAATTAACAGTACATTTTCCAAATTAATCCAGGAAATCAAGCATGGTTGATGATAAACAAGTAAATTAATTTAAAAAAGGCGCACCAGATGGATTGGTGAATGAATCTGAGCAAGTCTTCAACCGAAGTGGACTCCGGAGTTCAGGAAGTGAAGAACCCACAGAATCAGTCGCTCATAGGGATTTGTATGCATATCGTGACGAGATTCTCGTCTCAGATTTTAAACCGAAGCATTATGGTGAAAGAGCTCAGTAAGACAGCAACGGGCTTTTGGATTTATTGCACTCATAAACTTGGTGTCTAGAGAATGAGGATGAATGGGATTATATTCTTTGTAACAAAAAATGTTCAAATTAGCTACTAAATTATATGCAAAATATAATTAGGTCATTTAATTAAAAAAATAATTGAGCCCTTCTTCTTTTTTTTTTTTAAATAATTGAGTCCTATTTAAAATTATGCAATATCTGTTTTCTGATTATCACTGATGTGATGATCATTTTATTAAAATTTTATTTTTAAAATTTATTAATAATTTTAAATAATACGGAGTATAAAAAAACACACCCTCCCTTTTTTATTTTATTTAAAACTATTAAAATGGATCACACTTGTGTGAGACCGTCTCACGGGTCTCAATTCGTGAGATGGATCGGGTCACATAATTTGGGTCATTATTTAACTTATGGATTAATTCTGTTTGGGCTATTCTTTTTAACAATTAGATATGAGCTCTTTTTAGCCCAAATTATTAATTCAGTTTATCAAATTTTCGCTCCATTTTTCGCGTTTACTGTGTTCTTCACGTGGTGTCCGAGTAGTACAGACGGGAGTTCGTCTACCCTTCTTCATCAGATTTTCAAATTTTCTCATCACAAAGGCGGATTTTCTTCACAATCTCAGGTGAGTTTTTGTTTTTGATACTTTTAGTGTGTAAAATTTGCTAGGGTTTTGCTATTACACTCCATATACTATCCATTTATTCCGTTTAATTTCTTTCTTTTCTAGCTGTTGTCGCCATTCCATTAACTTTCTCGGATTTTGCGCTTGCAGTAAGTCCGATTGCGTTTGCATATAAATTTTGCCGCCGGTAACTGCTATTATTATACCTTTGCGGCTGCAGCTATACTCTCCATTTATTCTGTTAAATTGCTCGCCTCAGGTAACTGATGTACGCTTCTTCTATTTAATTTCTCACATGATGTTCTCCATTATAATAATGACTTTTGTGCTTGCATGCAGTAAGTTGGATTTCCTCAGCCATAGATATTTCGCCGCCGGCAACTCTGCTTGTTAATCTCTGCTTCTTCGGTTTAATTTCTTGCGGTTCGTTATTACTCTCTGTTTTTTCCTTTAAATGTTGAGTATTCATTGTTGTTATGAAGTAGTATATTTGTGCTTTTAAGTATTGTGTTTGATGGTTAAAGTAGTATATTAGAATCAAGATAATATCAGTTTTGCCAAGCACAAGCAAAGTGGTTTAAGTATTGTGTTTGACTATTCATTTGTGTTTTAAAGTACTAGTTTTAGGCTATACGTATTAGATTTAATGGTTAAAGTGGTGATTGTTCATTTGTGCAATTAAGTAGTATATTTTCTCTATAAAGTGTTATGTTTGATGGTTAAAATCATGATCATTCATTTGTGATATAAAGTACTAGTTTTAGGCTATTACGTATTAGATTTAAGGGTTAAAGTGTTGACAATTCATTTGTGCAATTAAAAAAGTGTATTTGTTCTTTAATGTGTTGTGTTTGATGGTTAAAGTCATGATCATTTACTTGTGATATAAAGTACTAGTTTTAGGCTATTAAGTATTAGATTTAATGGTTAAAGTGGTGATTGTTCCTTTGTGCAATTAAGTAGTATATTTGCTCTATAAAGTGTTATGTTTAATGGTTAAAATCATGATCATTCATTTGTGATATAAAAGTAGTCTATTTGCATCATAAAGTATTAGATTTTATGCTTTAAGTGTTGGTTATTCATTTGTGCAATTAAAAAGCATATTTGTTCTTTAATGTGTTGTGTTTGATGATTAAAGTATTCAATATTCATTTGTGTTTTAAAGTACTAGTTTTAGGCTATAAAGTATTAGGTTTAATGGTTAAAGTGTTGAGTATTTATTTGTGTTCTAAAGTACTAGTTTTATGCTATAAAGTATTAGGTTTAATGGTTAAAGTGTTGAGTATTTGCTATAAAGTATTAGGTTTAATGGTTAAAGTGTTGAGTATTTATTTGTGTTCTATAGGTTTAATGGTTAAAGTGTTGAGTATTTATTTGTGTTCTAAAGTACTAGTTTTATGCTATAAAGTATTAGGTTTAATGGTTAAAGTGTTGAGTATATCTATTTGTGTTCTAAAGTACTAGTTTTATGCTATAAAGTATTAGGTTTAATGCTTAAAGTGTTGAAAATTCATTTGTGTTTAAAAGTATTATATTGAGTTAATTACCGAAATAGTCCCTCGACTATAGCGAAATTACCAATTTGGTCATCAACAATTTTCTTCGCTCAATTAAGTCCTCGACTTTGAAAATGTTAACCATTTTTGTCCTCCGTTCGGTCAGGTGTTAAATTAGAGGGCATTGATGGAATTTCACTCTCTTATAACGTTTGTCCTTCTCCCAGGATACGCAAACGCATTTATAATAGAATGCAACTCCTCCTCTTTTGCCACTGTACTGCAAGTAACACCAGAAGAAATGGAGGCATTCAGTAATTTAATTCCAAATCGAATGGAAATGGGTAGAGTGATCAGTTGCAAGCCTAATTGGCATTGGCGAAGCTTTGAGCCTGTTTAGCGGCGGCCTCTTTAGAGACCAAAGTTTAGATTAGGCAAGTCTTGACGTCTCAGGTGGTGAAGGGATAGTATGGCTTCTTAGTGTACGAATTTAGCAGCCGTGAACTCCTGCACCAGGCTAGTGAACACGTACGTCGTCGCCGTCAGATCGTATGCACGTCATGTGCATTTATTCGTCCGCAAAGACCAACTAAGAGCATCAAAGGCAATGCAAGATAGATAAATGAGATAAATATATAGCTTTTGTTTTTTATTTTTTTTTATCTATTTAATTTTAATAGCTTGTACATATGAGATTAACTGATTTTGTATTCTGGACAAGATGTCTTTCTGGTTCTATGATAATATTATCCCTGCATGATTTTAGATTAAACACTGATTGTTTCTTTCATTATTTTATGCTTGAACTTTCAAATGAGGGGTGTTTTTAGTTTAGTGTGTATATTTTGTGGAGTTTCTAAAGCAAGCATAGCTGCCTGATTAGCTTTTAATTTGTTCGTATAAATGCTTTTCTTATACAAACTAGGGAACTGCTTGGCCTTATCATTATATCTTAAATGAATCAAATTACTAATGAGCAATGTATTTCAAGTTTCAACTCCCTAAATGTTTGAGTTTTTTGCATTTTTAGTCCCACGACTATAGTGACACTTGCAAGATTGGTCCACGACTTTCAAACTTTGCAATTTTAGTCCATGACTATTGTTTTTGTTGCAAAAATAGTCCTTCCGGCGCCGGAAAACAAAAATCGACGGATTTTCCGGCAATTTTTCGCTGACAAAAAAATCGACATATTTTTAGTCAATTTCTCGCCGGAAAAAAATTCTCCTTTCAAATAGGATTAAAATTGACATTTCTAAACAATTAATTTAAGTTAAAACAAATTCATTTCTAAAAACATATGTAGTCAATTTAATTATTTTTTATTTTAGTAAACTAATTAAAGTTAAAACTAATTCATTTCTAAAAGCATACGTAGCCAAGTTACTCTTAGTAAAATTAAATAAAAATTCAAAATTATTTTTACTTTTTCGTTTAAATTTAAATTATATTTACTTTTTATCCAATTAAGTACAAATTCAAAATTATTAATACAAATTCAAGATCAACAAAAAATAATATCATTAAGATTAAATTTAAACTAAAAAGTAAAAATAATATTTGAATAATTTTGCCAAGTAGTAACATCTGCCAACAAAAAGGTAAATTTTTAAAAATGTCAATTTTGAATAAAAAGTAAACTAAATTAGTTTTTTTGAAATGTCAATTTTATCCTACTTGAAAGGGAAAATTTTTTTCCGGCGAGAAATTGACAGAAAATATGTCGATTTTTTTTCCAGCAAAAAATTACCGGAAAATCCGTCAATTTTTGTTTTCCAACGCCGGAAGGACCATTTTTGCAACAAAAATAATAGTCATGGACCAAAATTGCAAAGTTTGAAAGTCGTGGAGCAATCCTGCAAGTGCCACTATAGTCGTGGGACTAAAAATGCAAAAAACTCCTAAATGTTTGTTTAACAGGTTGCTTATGGCGAATGTTTCAAAGTTTTCAACAATCCAAACATCACGTACATTTCAACACAGAGATTGTGGATGTTGTTAGCAACCAAAAAGGGCAGATATCAGGGATTTTGGTCAGGAGAGTAGACCGTCAAGAGGAATCTGTGCTAGAGGCAAAGGCGTTATTTTATGGATGCCAGCTGTACTGTTTTAGCATGAGGGCAAAAACTTGTGTGAGACCGTTTCACCATGAGACGGGTTGGGTCGGGTCGGGTCAAAATGCAAATGTAACACTTATATGCACAAATGTCATACTTATATGCTCAAATGTAATACTAATCAGGAATGAAATTTTTATTACTTATAAGGGTAATTGTAATACTTTTAAGGGAAAATACAATACTTTTACATTTCGATTTAAAAGTATTACATTTTTCCACAAAAGTATTATATTTGCCCTTATAAGTAAGGGGCACTTGTCAACATTACTTATTATGAAAAATGTATTACTTTTTCTCTAATAAGTAACAAAAATTGTATTCTTAATTAGTGTTATATTTGAGCATATAAGTATGAGATTTGCACATATAAGTATGACATTTGCATGGTGCCTTGACCCGACCCGACCCGTCTCACGAATAAGGATCCGTGAGACGGTCTCACACAAGTGTGACCCTAGCATGAGGGGTTTAAGCTTTGAGGGAATAATTGAACGGCGATGGAGCGACAGAGAAAGCTTAAACCGGTACAGCTGTGCTTGTGAAGCGGAGGAAGGCGAGCTATACTTTGGAGAGGTAGAGAAACCAGTGCCAATGGATGCCAGCTGTACTATTTCGCCATTAATGGAGTCCGGGCTGCCCGAGAAGAGAGTAAAATTCCATTAATGTCCTCTAATTTAACGGACTTCAAACGCCTAACTTAACAGAGGAGCAAAATGGTCAACGTTTTCAAAGTTGAGGAATTAATTGAGCAAAGAAAATTGTCGAGGACCAAATTGATAATTTCGCTATAATCAAGGGACCATTTCGGTAATTAACTCTATTATATTTGTGCTATTAAGTTTTGTGTTTGATTGTTAAGGTGATGGAGACGTTGAGATCCCTTAAGACCGAGTGAAGAAGTAAGATGTTTTATACTGCTTATAATTTTGGTGAAAGCTTTGAATTTTTTGATTCAGCAACACTTTGTTCCAAGTCTACACTCCATAATCTAGTGAGAGGGCCCAGAAAACAACTCACAGCAAATTAACAATCACTGAGCAAGTAAATACTATATCATAACATTGTGCCCAAATCATTCACTTCAATTCCACACTTTGTTGGGGAAAGAAGAAACTTCTTTTAGATCAGGTCTTCTGTTGTATATCAGAGAAAGGGTTAAAAAATCATATCATTTATTTCCCATAGATACATTCATTTCAAGTCATTCAATTTAATCAAATATAGACCTTATGGATTAGTGTTGTGAACAATAACCAACAGTTTTAAATGGTTAGAATTATAGCATGTTCTTTGTGGACAAGTTCAATATTCATTTCATTGGTACTTGGTGGAATTCTAAAGGTAATAGGGTTGTGACCATTGATAGAGTTAGACTACTTAAAGGCTAGGCTCAATATTCATTTGTATTATAAAGTACTAGTTTTAGGCTATAAAGTATTAAATTTAATGGTTATGGTTAAGGTGTTGAGTATTCATTTGTGCTATTAAGTTTTGTGTTTTGATGGTTAAAGTCATGATCATTCATTTGTGATATAAAGTAGTATATTTGCACCATAAAGTATTAGATTTAATGCTTTAAGTGTTGGGTATTTATTCGTGCTATGAAGTAGTACATTTGTGTTATTAAGTATTGTGTTTGATGGTTAAAGTATTAGATGTAATAGTTAAAGTGTTGAGTATTCATTTGTGCTATGAAGTACTAGTTTTAGGCTATAAAGTATTAGGTTTAATGGTTAATGTATTGACTATTCATTTGCGTTTAAAAGTATTAGTTTTAGGCTATAAAGTATTAAACTTAATGATTAAAATGTTGAGTATTCATTTGTGATATGAAGTAGTATATTTGCACTATAAAGTATTAGATTTAATGGTTAAAGGGTTGAGTATTCATTGCTGTTATGAAGTAGAATATTGGCAGTTGCTGCTAGGTAATGGAATGGAATAAATTGAGAACGGAAGTATTGTTGCATTAATGTTATTGCTGCAATGTTGATTTAACCTTAATATGAAATTCTGAAATGCTATGAGTGGGCTCATATTGAATGGCAGTGGAGATATGCTAACAGTAGGTGAGTTTCATCTAAATACTGTGCTTGCTGCTGGTTTTAATAATGCTATAAGATAGTGGATCTCTTTGTGGCTGAAATTGTGATCTATAATGGTCGCTTTAAATAATTTCTAGAATTGTAGGTCATTTGATTGGATAGGTTGAATGGTTTATTTGGTTTGAATGTTCTTGAAGTTGAGTGTATGTTTTGCTGCTGTTTGAGAGGCAATACAGTGTGCTGCTACTGGAAAATAAAGGGCAATAATTTGCTGATAGAAGTGTGTGCAGTCTGGTTTGAAAATTCAATATTGAATTGGTTGAGATTGGGTTGTTTTAATTGTGAGTATTGTGGCAGTATAATCTGCTCGAATTGAATAAATTGGACGATGAAGGTGTTTGAGAATGGTTGAGTTTGGTTGGGTTGAGTAAGGGAATTATGAGAATAAAAATGGGGTGGTAGTGGTTGTTGCCTTGGTGTTGTAATTTAATTGAATTTGCATAAAATTGCATGCAATCTAATTGAATTTGTATTTAGGATTATGAAAAGCAGGTGTTGCTGGATGATTGGCAACAAGATCTGAATATGGAGAAGCTTTGTTTGAGAGGAGGATGGATTGAAATTGGATATTGAATGGCAGAGGTGATGGTATGTGTTGTTGCTGTTATGATGAGCTAAATGTGTTGAATTAAAATTATCGGAGCATTAAGGGAAAGAGAAGGAAGAAATATGCTTTATCAAGTTAATTACCGGAGTTGGAGGCTGTGGCGGAGATGAGAGGAGGCGGAGGGAGAACTTAAGCGGAAGAGATGGAGGAGACGGAGACGGTGCGGCGAGATGCAGAGGGTGAAAAGCGAGAGCGAGTAGTATTGGATGCAGGGAGAAAAACATAAAAAAGGCACATGATATGCACATGTTGACCCGTATACTTGTGTGACCCGACCCGTCTCATGGATGGAGATCCGTGAGACGGTCTCACACAAGTTTTTGCCTATTAAAATACTTTTTAAAATAATTTTTTAATATAATCTTCGTTAAGTCAGTAATAACTAGAAAAATATGTCAATTTTGGTTAATAATTAGAAAAATAGGTCATTTTGGTTGAATTGCGTGATTTTGGACAGTTCAACGATATAATTATACATTTTTTTTAATTAAATGGTCAGTTACATTTTCGCATGTAGTTCGATGACTAATTTAAACATTTTTATCTCGTTTCGACCCCAAACTCACACAACTAATCCAGGCATTATGCAGTGCCCTAATTCCCAGACAAGTTATACCATGACTAGGGCACTGCATAATTTGTCCATGGTATAACTAATCCAGGCATTATGCAGAGCCCTAACTCATAAAAGTAAAATGCAAAGTGGAAAGATCATACTTATATCAGCTATTTGAATATAAATTACATATGTTTACACTGTCAAAAAAAAAAATCTGTAAAGAAAAGTAGGAGAAGACAAACAACACCTTTATTGGAACATAACATAAACATGATGAAACTTGAAAGAGCTAAAAAGAAAGAAAAAAACTTTAGGGGAGTTGAGCACTGATTGATTTAAGGCTTTTGCAAAAGAAAGAAAAAGAAACACAGCCCAAATGGCACATCATCTAGTATTCTAGCCATAGTTAATTCACCAGCCCATATAAAAAGCAAGAGAAAAGAGATGCAGATAAATCACAGATAACAATGCATGAAGAGTTTTACTCTATGTTATGCTAACTAGTAGGCTCATAGCAAGGAAATAAATTATCATATAAAACAATATTCAACTACTCACCCCGATCTATACTGCAAAATAGACCCTAATCTATGGTATAATTTTACGGGACCCTAATGAAATCTTGAATACAAACCCATGCATAATCATAATTCATACGGAACATCCCATTATTAATACAAACCTTTATAAACCAAATTGTTAATATGAGCCCAATATTAGTCCAATCTGAAGGTTCCTACACAAAGAGGATATTGTGAGGCCAAGCCTGCTAGGTTTCTGGCGGCAAATTATATGGTGAATGATAAGTGTATTTATGTTCATGACTTCGATCATGCTTCCATTTTATATATAGACTTATTTTGAGTGAAAATACTTTGGTTTTATGCAAAATGTATCTTAATTCATTTGTTTATATCTTTAGGTGCATAAACTGTTGAATGGAAGACAATCGTAACCTTTTAGGACATTTTGAATGATTCTCGAGTCAATAGGAGACAAGGCGAAGTTAAGGATGTTGCTAAAATACTTCAAAAGGAGCTAAAGGGTGATGTCTTCAATAGTCTTGATCACTTGGGCAAACTAAGGCAAAAGTGAAGCAAAAGAGCAAGAAGTTAAAGTTCTCGCACAAATGGACCATTGTTCGGTATTTGGAGTATATCTCAGCCTAGGAATATCCAAATGAAGTAATTTTAACATAATTGGAAAGAAGATTTAAATGGCTATAACTTTTAAGAAAACATCAAAATGTATATCAAAAGGGAAAATGGTCAAAATCAACCTACAAAACGGACCAGTGTCGCAGGAGGATTATGATGAACACGTCGAGAATTATTCTGAACGCGTCGATAAGAGTCAGAATGGCCCCGACTTCACTCTAAATTAGCTCGACGCATCGAGACCATCCAGATCTGCGATTTTTGCTGCTCGAAATTCTCTGTTTTGCCCTCATTCTCCACCCCAACTACATATAACATCATTTTCTCTCAACCCTAAGTTGAGGCTGCGGTTTGGGAAGACAAAGGGAGTGAAGAGAGGTGATTCTTCACACTCCAAAGGAATAAGGAGGGATTCCTACACCTTGGAAGAGTAGAATCATTGCAAAAGCTTGGCAGAAGAATTGGAGGATCAAAAGATACCAACAAGAGAAAAGAGAAGAACTTGGAAGACACATTTGGGAGAATCTCTTCCTCTCTTCTTTACTTTAAGCTACCATCATTATTTTCTTTGTTTATTTTTATCTTTATTAACAATTTTCTTTTGTTTATGGATGTATATGATTTTCAAGGAGGCATTTCACCATTTTACCTTCCTTCCCATGGTTATGAGATGAGTTGGAATATGAACCAGGGAATGGAACAACAGATACCTTTCTCAAATTTTGCCAACTCAAGAAGAATATTTTCAAGAAGGCTCATCTCAAGCATTTATATCACAAACCCCTATGGTGCTCGATCATTTTGTGGTGGGAATCACTTTGTGGAGAATTGCTATATATTCAACTCCACCAATCACGTTCCTCAGCAATCTACTCAAAGATTTTGTGCCAAAATGAGTCAAGCCACTTATCAAGGACCTCAAGTGCATCTGAACTAAATGAGTTAGTTTTTTTTTTTTTTTTTTTTTTTTTGAGTACTACTATACTTTCTCAACCTACTGAAGGTACAAAGAGTCAACAGTTGCATCCACTGAGGCTCGAACCCACTCCCATCATGCATGTGGGAGTGTAAACCACATGGTCTTTGGCTCACATTAGTTAAACAACGAATATGAGTGTTTGGTTAATCAACATTTTGTAACAACTTATTGCTCTAAAACGCTAAAATTCAAAAAGCTGCTCAAAGTAGTTTTTTTATCAGCTTTTTGATAAAGTCATTTTGCATGTAATCAACTATCAGCTATAAATTAGTTAACAACTAATTTACCAAACATCTTTCTACAATCAGCTAATGTTATCAACTAGTCAAACTCACTAACCAAATCAGCTATCAACTAACAACTATATACCAAACACCCCCAAGTCTTTAAAAGAATTAAAAAAAATTAAACAAATTTTAAGAAAATAAAATACACGAGCACTAGGCGCCGATTAATTACCGCCTTGGCGTCGATTTTTGCAACTATTCCTACGGAAAATATAAACGTATAATTTAATTGCACTTTTTTACTTCTTTAAGGGGTTTAGATCAAGTTTCTTTCAGTTAGAGACTTATTAATTACACTATTTACTTGACTTATGGGCTTATTTATATCATTTTTTAATCGTTAAGTAGTGTGTGTATACAGAAAGACACACACGTGTATTATTACTTTACATTACACGTGTGTGTATATGTATAGCCGTATAGGTAAATGGAAGACAGCAAAAATAATCATATGCCGGCATCGACACCATACCGAGACAAAATCCTCGAGTTGCCCTCGATAGGGTGCAAGTGTGCAACCTTTTGTAAAGAAAAATGGAAATAATTCAAAGAATTATTGCTAGTAGTTAGGAAAGGACATTGTTGGTTATGTGACAGGACAGAACTAAGGATGATGTTTGGAAGAACATCATCATCATAAATCATAAGTAATGAACATCATCAAAAAAGCATGCAGCAAAAATATTAAGTTAAGAAAAGCTGGAAGGGGAATCAGCTTGTAGCACATTCAATTCATATTGGTTGTTACAACGTTAGGTAACCAAAAAGTAGGTGAGTGTTATATGCTTCATCTATATCAAAATACTAGCACATTTTTAGCACATTATCACAGTGCGTGCTAATAATTAAAGAATGTGACATGTTAAAGTATGGTGTCATTTGATTAGGATTAGTTTTACACTGGTGTAGGAATACAAATATCGTATACAAAAGAAAAAAGTAACGAGGTAAAATCGTAAAATGAAAATACACACTACATCACGTACTCTTAAAAAATAACACATTTTTAATGCGTGATTTACCTCGTGCACACTCTTGATTAATGATTTTGAGTTTCTCTAGTCACTCAAAAAAATTATACATTAAAAAAAAAAGTATTAAAAGCTTACTTATTATTACCCCTCTCAAATAAAAATGTGAAGCAAACAAAAAAAACATGTAAATTAAAGAAAAAGTTTTTATTTTGTTTAAATTTTGTTTTCTCATAAATACACTGACCAGATCATTATAATTAAGTTGTATTTATGGTAACAAAAGAAACATTTTACATATATCCTACCAATTGTGCGTTTCACCTCAACTGAAAGGTTAAACTGATAGTTGCATTTATGTTTATATATTATATGTTCAACACGTGGACCATGTTGCACACTTATGTTTATATATGACCTTTAGGATGTGTTTAGCTCTGATACCAAATTAAAACATGTGTTGCATCTCAGCTAAAAGTCTAAGTTGATAGTTGGATTACACATATATGTTTATATATTATATATGCTCAACACAACATTGTATTTATTTTACAACGCTATATGTCCCACTTCCAAATACTCCACCCGTGCCATTTTGCTTGTCTGGTTCAGTTAAAGAGGCTTGACTAAGGTTATTTTTAATTTAATTTTTCATAATATTAAGTTTAGTATTAGTATATAAAATTTATATATTTAAAAATTATATTAAAAGTACTATTAAACACACAAAAAAAACCTTCAGAGAAACACAAAAAAATTAAACTTAAAAAATAATTAAAAATTACATACTAAAAAAAAACAATGAAGACACAGTTAATAGTAAACAAGACATACAAAATGGGACATAGAGATTAGAGAGTAGGAAATAACTATGCTTCAACATAGAAAAAGACTAAAAACATAATTAAAATGGCAGAGGATATGATTCATAAGTGCATAACCCATCAATTTTCATCGAAACCATTGGGCAAAAATAAGAAGTAAAATTAAAAATAAAACTTACTAGCCAAGCTAGGCTTGAAGATTAAATAATGTTACATTTCAGTTCAGTTCTGCAACTGCAACTATATATATGTATATATGTTAAACTATATAGGAAGTTTATTTCTGTAAAATTCTCACTTCGTGGAATTTACTATAAAGGTTAGACGGACCAATATATATAATTTTAATTTCCGGCCCGGCCGATTGCAAAAAATGGATGAAAAAACTGCTGCTCGATCGCATATATGGCTACAGTACGCTCATCATGTCTAGACTCGACAGAGATTGGTCCCAGAAATAAGATCCGAGGAAGTTGTTTTCGTCGAGGAAGGCGAGATCGGCGTCGTCGTCAAAGGATGATTGTTGTAGTGGAGCAGATTTCGGCGCCGTGTTTTCCATGTAAATCAAGGCCATGAGATTCGCCTGTTGGCATTGCATTTGGATGTTGACGAGCTCGGCTTGAGCCACGGCGAGCTGCGCTTGGAGCTCGTTCACTTGCTTCTGGAGGTGGCAGATCGCGCCGGCGCTGCCGTACACGGGGTCTCTCAGCCGCGCGTTCGCCTCGTACACCAGGCTGCTCACGGCGTCCGCCCTCTGTGCCTCCGGCAAGTCCTGACATTTTTTTTTTCAAAATCCAATATTTAATTTAATTTATTTATTGACTCATTTTTTTTCATACTAAATGCCATAAGTAGTTGGTGGAAGGTGGTATTAATTAAATTTGATTGGTCTTTCTAATTGTTTGACTAATTCCAATCATGTGGATGCAATGTAGACAAAGGAAATAATTAGTAAAGAAAATATATTTAACCATCTAGTCCTCCACCTAAATATATAGACCACGCAGTCTTACAAAGTCACAAATAGTCAAATTTAAAATTTGTGGTTACTGAGCTAACCTTCAATTAACTCTACTTAGAATTGCTTCCAATTCAAACTATAATCTTAATTAAACTTTGAAGGGGTTGTTTGGTTCAAGTTATCTTACATAACCTTAAAAATGTGAATATTGTAATGTCGCATGTACTCTCTTGTTTAGTTCAAATGAAGAGAACGTGACATCCATAAACGTTATTTTTAGTTCATGTTTTGTAACAGTTATGAAATCACATTCTCTCACATTTTTAAGCTGCTTATGATTCTCGAGAATCACAAGAAAATGTGTACCCCTAGACTTTTACCGGTCAATCACAAGTTAGTAATTAATATTACTAATTGGTATGTATTTCTTTTGCTCTAAAAATATTGTTATATTTGTTTACCTGCAAAATTTTGATGATATTGCTGGCTCCAAAGACACGGTGAGCCGTGGTGAACTTTAGTGGATCGTTGGGAGGAAAATAGGGCTTAAGCACACATTTCTCGGCGCATCTCCGCCTTAGGATCTTACAGGCGGCGCAGGGGCTGACGACCGGAATCGGTGGCGGAGTGGCAGGAGGCGGAGGAGAAGAGGAAGACCGTGAGGAATTGGTGGTGGTCTCACTCGATGACTCCATGAATATAATGCTCTGATCTTCAAGAAGCTAAGTGTACTTGAAGAGGTGAAAATGGAGAAATTTTGACTGGACAGGGTGCTCGAGCATGTTGGCACAAAGGGGTATATATATACACAAGGGCAGTCAAGGGTAGTGTTAGGAAACCTTCTACGGAGACATTTTATCAATTATGACCATTCCATTATTTCCATATTCAAAGGGTTGTCTGACATTTAGTAATATTATATCTATACTTTTATTTTTCTTATTGTTTAAATTGTTATTCTGATTTATTCAAATTTAAAATATATGGATCATAGTTTTTATTCATATTTTTCTTTTTATCATAACATATGATAAGAATTTTACTTCCTAGGAGTTCTATCATTTTTTTATATATAAATAACAATATAATAATCAAATTGGTCTAATTATACTAATTTTAATTAAAAATCTTTTAGCATATGACGTGACCAGGGACAGAGACACAATGCGGGCAGCTGCCCCCTCTCCCACCTCCATCCCCTTTATATATATATTATATGTATAGGCCCATATATATACATAGAATGCGCATAAATATTAAATGTACAAAAATTTAATCAAAAGATAAGTAAGCTTAGATTGTTAGATTTTTGTTACTGTGTGATGGTCATGGGTTCAAAACTTAGGGCATTGATTTTTAAAATTCTAGTTTTTGACTTTTTAAATATTAATAGTGAGATTATAATTGTGATTTATGATATTAATAATTCTAATTTGATTCTTTATATGTAACACTAGGGTTTTCTTTTAAATCTTAATATTGTTGACTAGGGATAAAAAATAAAAAATAAAAAACATTAAAGCGCCGTAAAAATTATTCTAATTGTAGTTGAATTCTTTATATGTAACACTAGTTTTTTTTTTTTTAAATATTAATAGTGAGATGAGTGATTTATAATGTAATTTCTATTTTAAGTATGGTTTTATTTTGAATAATTTTTATCGAGTTTTAATGTGTTTTTATTTATTTATTTTTATCCTTAGTCAACATTACTTATGGCTCGACCACTAAGTATATCATTTTATTTTTATTTTGCCCCCACCGAAGAAGATTTTTGAATCCATCCCTGGACGTGACCATGGGTCCATGAATGATCATGATACACGACAATACATAACAATACTTATGCCAATATAAATCTCCGGCACATATATACGACAACTTTTTAAAGATCATATAAAAGGAAAAAGGTTCAAATTAGCTATCAAACTATACATAAAAATGCAATTGAGCCATCCAACTAAAATAAGTGCAATTAGGTCCTTGAATTGTTCAACATTAGGCAATTGACCAAATTTGACATGCTCATCAAATTATTGTTAACGTGATAGTAATCCTATTAAAAAAGCATTTTTATAATTTTAATAATTTTAAATAAAAAAAACCCGACCCCTCCCATCTTCATCTCCAACCCATTCGTCTCCAGCCTAGAGACAAAGACAGGGAGAGGTATTTTTTTTATTTATTTATTTATTATTATTATTTTTTTTACTTTAATCCAGGAAGATTAATCCAGCAACAATGGATCATTCATCATACAGAAGAAAAGAGTGATTTATGATTGAGGTTAGAAAGGCAAAACATGTTCCCCTTAGATAATGCTCCCTAAATCCCTCGCTAAATAATAATCAATGTTAATTGCTTTATTCAACATATCCCAGTTGTCCTACATGTTCCCTAATGTTAATTTTCCATATTGAAGAATAGAACATTAAAAAAGATACACAAAAACTTGTGTGAGACCGTCTCACCGTGAGAAGAGTCAGGTCAATATGAAAATATAATACTTAAACACACAAATGTAATACTAATTATGAATAAAATATTTGTTACTTATATGAAAAATGTAATACTTTTACATTTTCATTTAAAAGTATTACATCTTTTACTCAAAAGTATTATATTTTCCCTTATAAGTAATAAACACTTGCCAGCATTACTCATTAGGAAAAGTATAATATAATACTTTTGATGGCAAATATAATACTTTTACATCAAAATGTAAAAGTATTACATTTTTTTCACAAAAAAGTATTAGGAAATTTAGAATTAACACTCGGGAGTGTTTTAAGAATAAGGGCCAAATAAATTATTGAACTACATGCAAAACTAAAATTAGATCACTCCACTAAAAAAAATACAATTAAGTTCATAAATAATTCAAAATCATACAATTAAACTTAAAGTGACATGTTGCCTCGATTCATACTAACATGACAATTAAATCAATTTTTAAAAATTACCCTCTCTGTCCCATTTTATCTGTCATATTTACTATTCATTGGTCAAATCAACTCTTTCTTCTTTGGTTATTTTCTTTATTATTTTTTTTACTTATTCTTAAATTTAATTTTTTTTGTGTTTAATAGTACTTTTAGTGTAGTTTTTAAATATATAAATTTTGTATATTAATACTAAACTTAATATTATGAAAAATTAAATTAAAAATCACTTCAGTCAAGGTTCGTTAATCGAACCAGACACATAAAATGTGACGGATGAAGTATTTTTAATTTATTTTAATAATTTTAAATAAAATAAAAATAAAAATGGTCTTCATCTCTGACCAAGACGAAGGTAGAGGAGGGGTAGGATTTTCTCTCCTTTTTTTTAAAAAAAAATTATTTATTTTAAATTATTAAAATACATATAAAAATTATTTTTTTAGATTGATTTAACTGTAACGCTGGTAGGAAGTGAGAAAACACGTTACTTTTGATTTAATTGTATGATTTTGAATTGTTTAGGAACTCAGTTACAATTTTTTTAAGTGAATGACACAATTATAATAGTTTTAATTACTTGTAGTTTGATGGCCTATGTAACTATTATTATGAAGTTTTATTTATTTATTTGGGAGTGACACTTCCAAGATAGATGTTTTCAAGTATTCTGTGTTAGGACTCTATGTATTTGAGTTGTATTATGATTCACTATTCTACTATCCCTGTACCTCTGTCATGTATATATATATTCTCCCTATCTCTGTAAACTATAGTGGTTATCTTTCAATACAACAGTATAGTTACGTTCTCATCTGGTATCAGTTAGCCTAGGTTCCTACATTTTTTATCCAATGGTTGATAATTCTGTGGAATTGTATGAGCGAATTGTTTCGGATGTGGCTGTCTCCTCTGTTACGATCGTGGTGAATTCGTTGTCTACTGTACACCACTTCATCAGTATCAAGTTAACCTATAAGAATTATCTTTTTTGGAGGACGCAGGTGGTGCCCTTCCTTGTTGGTCACGATCTCATAGGGTTCATCAACGGCACTAATCCTTGTCTGGTCGCGACTCTTCCGACTGCCGATGATAATTCGCTGCCATCTCCTAATCTTCAAGATCAGGCCCTACTGTCCATGCTCGTCACTTCCCACTCCGATGAGGTGATGCCGCTCGCCGTTGGGTGTCGCACCAGTCGTGCTTTGTGGGATGTTGTCACCTAGTCGCTGGCTTCGTCTACCTACGCTCGGACTCTCAACCTGATCGGCCAGCTCCAAAGTCTCCGTTCAAGGAGACTCGTCTATTGTGGATTACATCGGGCGCGCCAAGGTGATTGTTGAAGAGCATACCCTTGCCGACTTACCGGTGACCCTCGACGAACAAAACTTATACATTTTTCAGGGGTTGCGATCGGATTTGCGGGCTTTGACAGCTTCTCTTGTTGTTCGTGGGACTGCAGTGATGCTCCAGGAGCTTGCTGATCATCTAGGTGCTCAAGAGTTCATTGCCGCCGAAGATTATGGTGGTGGTGTAGCGTCGGCGGTTTACAGTGTGCAGCGGGGTGGTCGCCGATTTTCGTCATGGTGGTCAGTAGCGAGGTGGGCAGCGTGCTGCTGGTGGTGGATAGCGTGGTCGCGAGTTGTCTGGGTGAGTGCAGGCCGAACGCGGTGCTCGTGGTCGCGGTGGCTCTAGTGGTGGCGGTTGTGTGATCTGCTAGATTTGTGGATGAACGGGGCATTCGTCGGCTGCATGCTATGATCGATTTAATGAGGCAATACCTCCTAGGGCCAATTTGTCCTATAATGACAGTGGTATTCTTGACTCTCAATTGTGGATTCCTAACTCGGGTGTAACAAATCATGTGACTCTTGACACTGTTGTGTTATTCGTTCCTGAGGAGTATGTTGGTATTGGCACGCTGTGTGTTGGTGATGGTATGGGTCTTCCTATTAGCCATGTTGGTCATGCCTCGTTTAGTAACCCCTCTCGTTCTTTTCAGTTGTCTAATATTCTTCATGCCCCTTCACTTTCTACATTTCTTTTATCTATTCAAAAGTTTACAACAGAAAATAATGTGTTTTTTGAGTTTCACTCGTCATTTTTTGTTGTGAAGGATATCCAAACCATGGAATTTCTCCTGCGGGGCAATAGCTCTGGTGGCTTTATATGTTGCCAGTCTCAAGTTCTAGTTCGTCTCCTTCTGCATTTCTTTCAGCTCGCGCCTTTGTCTCTTCGTGGCATAGTCGTCTTGGTCATCCTCATGATCGTGTTCTTAGTACTGTTTTACGTCTTTGTTTAGTTAGTGGATCTAAATCTTCTTTTCGTTGTAATTCGGGTCTATGCAGTGCTTATCAATTGGGCAAATTTGCCCGTTTTCCATTATCTCGTATTGATTCTTCTAGTTCGGATATTTTGGATTTGATATATACTGACATCTGGGGCCCTGCTCCTGTTTTATCTTCTGATGGTTATCGCTATTTTGTTATTTTCGTTGATGATCATTCCCGTTATACTTGGTATTATCCTATGAAACAAAACTCTAATCTCTATGCTATATTTGATAAGTTTCGTGTCATGGTTGAGCGCTCTTTTAATTGTAGGATTAAATCTATTCAATTTGACTTAGGGGCTGAGTATAAGAAGTTGCATACTACTCTTGCTCAGTTAGGGAATTTCCATATACATTCTTGTGCTTACACTCATGAGTAGAATGAGCGAGTTGAGCGCAAACACAGGCACATTGTTGAAACTAGTTTGACTCTCTTGGCTCATGCTTCTGTTCCTTCTAGATTTTGGGATTATTCGTTTGAAATTGCTGTTTATCTCATTAATCGCATGCCATCTCCTACATTGAATAATTCCACTCCTCATTATCTTCTTCATAATTTTCCGCCGTTTTACTCTTTTCTTCGAGACTTTGGGTGTCTCTGTTATCCTCATTTGCGTCCCTATAATCGTCACAAGATGTCTTTTCGGTTGTCTCTGTGTGTCTTCTTAGGTTACCCAAATTCCTTCCGGGGGTATAGGTGCATGGACTTACTGACTAATAAGCTAGGTTTATGTAATGTTTGTTTTGATGAAACTAAGTTTCCTTTTGCACAGCCTGCAGTACATGTGTCTTCATCTCCTCGTCTCATGTTGTGTGCTGAGTTTGTTTTTCATCCGAATTCTATTGTTGCTCCTATGGTGTGCTCTTATCCTCGGAGGCTCGGATTGACGAGCCCAATGCCGCGGTCACAGCAGTTGCCAGACCACGAGGCAGGCCACGTGGAAAATCAGTTCGACCCACTACTCGTACTCATGCTATGGCTACCCGGAGTCGTTCTCAGGCGCCTCCTTTGGTTCTGACTGCTCAGGTGTGTCCCACTGATCCGACTTGCTATACACAAGCAGTTAAACATTTAGAGTGGCGTGATGCGATGGATCAAGAGTTCAATGTGAGAACCAAAGTGGTGAAATTATAATAGTCAAGAGACCATTTTAGGTAAAAATTGCATAGTTAGGGACGAAATGAAGCAATTTTGGTAGTCGGTGACCAAAATGATGAAATCTTAATATTCGAGGGACCATTTTAGACAACAATTGCATAATTAGGGACTAAATTGAATAACTGTAATAGTCAAGAACCAAAATCGTAAAATCCTAATAGTCAAGGGACCAAATTAGGTATTAACTCATAAAAATACCAAAAATAAGGAAAAATATGATCCATTAAAATCTCTATCTTTATATCAAAATTTCAAACCTTGCAAATTTGAAAGTTGTTATTGGCATGAAAATTTTGGGAGTGTTTAGGTGGGAGACGAGGAAAATGCAAATTTCCATTCCATTGTTATTGGAAAACGAGAGGTTGTAGATGAGATGAGATCCATATAAGATAAGAATTATTGAAACGTATGAGGTTTGGGGGAGCAATAGTCAGCTGGTTTGGCACATGCCATTAGAAATGTTAATCAAATCCACACATTTTATCTTACTTTTCTAGTCTTGCCTTAAACTATTCTATTCTTTAGTAGAGTAATTAGGCGTGTACTAAGAAAAATTTACTCTAAAGCAATGTTACTAGTCTAATTAGGCGTCATTATTGACAAGGATTTGATATACAAACAAAAAAATGTATGTGTATTTTCGAATTTACTTGTGAATAATCATGAGTTCCTATTAATTTTCTCTTAATAGAAACAATTACAACGAAAAGTTACCTTAATTAAATTCACGTAAAGAATAAAAATAAGATAATATGAAAGAACAAGATAATATTTGTATTACCGTAATAATTGCTCATTCAGTGCAAGAATTGTGTGTTTGTAAGAAACAATAATGTGTCCCTATCTAGACAATGCTCAATGGATATAATGTGTCCCTATCTAGACAATGCTCAATGGATATATACAAGCTAGTGTCTGTAACGGACGTCTGATGAGCAAGGTCCTATTGATCAATTGTTATACCCTACACCACGGTGCACATAGCAATGTGCACCACGTACGTAAAACGACGTCGTTTCGGTGTTAGTAGACGCGAACGCGAATGACTCAGGGAATTCATTATCTATAATACACAGAACGTTTGCCTAGAATACACATAATATTTGCCCAGAATACACAGAATATTGACACAAAATACACAGATGTTAGTGGACGCGAATGACTCCAGAGAATTCATTATCTATAATACACATAATTATTATATAGAATACACAGAACGTTTGCCTAGAATACACAGAATGTTTGCCCATAATACACAGAATATTGACGCAAAATACACAGAACTCATCCTCCTAACATTCGAATGCACAAACACATCACAACTTGTGTTAATAACATGAATACACATAATATTTACACAAAATACACAGAACTCATCCTCCTAAACATTCGAATGCACAAACACATTACAACATGTGTTACTAACATGAAATCACAACATGTGTTACTAACATGAATACACAGAACGGTTGCCTATAATACACAGAACGGTTGCCTAGAATACACAGAATGATTGCCTGGAATACACAGAATATTAACATAAATACAGAGACCGGCTAAAACGGGAAACGTGATTTCCAAAAAAACCGGACAATTAGTTTACAATGCTCAAAACGACATCGTTTAAGTACGTGGTGCACATTGCTATGTGCACCGTGGTGCACAGTATAATTTGCCCCTATTGATCTAGACGTCCAAATACCACATTGTGATCAAAGTTGTGAAAATAAGAACTGGATATTGTTACATAGGCCAAAGTTTTCTTCATTGATGCGGTGATGAAATTCTTTTTATTCATTAGTTACCATAAATTGACCGACATCGTCTCACAATAAAAAAATTATTTATTAATCATATACGAATCATATATTGCATCATTAGATAAAAAATTTTGGTGATTTTTTTTTACCATGTAGCATGATCCATGATTCACCACCACCACCACTTATTATTATTATTATTATTATTATTATTATTATTATTATTATATAACATATAATATGTACATTTTTAAGAAATTGAATCAAATAAAAAAAATGTAATTTTCTTAACTTTCAACCAAATAAAAAATAATAAAATTTTGACTTTCAGTCAAACACTAAAAATTTAAATAATTTCAAAAGAAATTATTTTCAAGATTGTATTTTTAAAAAATATTTTTCAGATTTCCAAAACGCGAAATTAATTTTAACAAAAAATACCAATACAAATATTGCATTAACCTTATAATAAAATTTGCACAGTTGTATGAAATGTCAACGGGAATATATATAGTACGTCCAAACAGAAAAACACTTATTTCCAACTTTTTTTTTTTCCATTCAACGACACATGAGAGGTACTGTTTTTTTTTTTTTTTTTTCCCAACCTTTCAAGTTTTTTTTTTTTGGTGATCATTTGTCTAATACGAGAAGTATGTTTCATCATCACTCCATCACCCTTTTAGCTTTCGAGCTTTCAAGTTTTTAGTTGGAGCAGTTGGACACTTGGACTCCTGTCAGTTTCCATATTTGGACTTTTATTTATTTCTATTTAATTATTTATTAATTTATTATTATTGGATCTATAAATATGTTAGTCCTTTGCGTGTGGACCTGACGCAAGAAAATGTGGAAACGAAAATTGAAAATCTATTATCAAGAAGTCTGCTAATCTTTTGAATTTCGATCAATGAGTGTTAGGCTTCAACATTTTAATATTAATATCAGAAAGTAAATGATAGGGTTTTAATTTATTAGGCCTCGTGTAGAAATATTCAATCTTTTTAATACCTAATATGCAGTTGTAATTATAATATAATTACATTTTTTAAAAATAATTTTAAAAAGTTGTTTGGATTATATATATTAGACAAACTGATAAATTAGTTTATTCACTCTTGTTGAATCCTTATTTCAATTGAAAACGAATATGATTATAGAGTTACTTTTAGTCTTATAATAACTATTGTGTTATTGCTTCATATAGTTCTTATTTTTAGTTTGGTTACGTTTTGTCCAATGACTTTGTTGACATTAACATATTAGATTATTTGTTACAATTTTTGTTCAATTGGCGTTTAACTTATGAAACAATAATTTCATAATTTCAATATTTGATCAGGTAAAACATGGGGATAATTAAATTTGAGCAGTTGATATGTCCAGATCAATGACTCTAAAAAATTAGTCTTCTAATATACTGTCTTTACATTCTGTTCAAATCCTGAAAAAGCTCAACAATATGCACTAGAAGACACAATAATGTGTACTGAAAGACACGAAATGTTCATTAGTCTTCACGAGATTATTAAACCCATTTCTCGAACTTGTTTCCTTCCCTATTTCACGGGACTTAGCAAAGCGTCCGTTGAACCTATTAAACCAGCATGTTAACAATGTGCACTCGAAGACAAAAATAATAATGCACCCAAAGACAAAAAAAAATGCACTTAACAACAAGCTGGGTCTGTTGAATCAGCCTGTTAAAAATGTGCATTATTGAAGGCACAACAATGTACACTCGAAGGCAAAAACAATGCACTCAATGACCAAAAATACGCATTTACGTCAAAAATTACCAAATTGCCATTGTGTGTGTGTGTGTGTGGGTGTGTTTTTTTTTTTTTTTTTTTTTTTTAATTTCTTCATTATGGACGGTTGATCTGGATTTAATCAATGATTGAAATTTAACCCTATTTTTTTTTACCTAGGGACTCCTTCACAACTGGTCCGTTATATATATATAAATGGGTTCCTGTGTGGTTGGCTTTCTCTAGTGCGGTTGCTTAGGTGCATGAGTTTTCTTCTTAAGGTGCGTAGTTTTTCTTCTTAAGGTGCGTCGTTTGTGTGCTTCAGTGTTGAAACTTAACCTAAAGCTTTAAGTGCGTGGTTTTCTTTTTTAAGGTGTGTGACTTGTATGCTTAAGGTGCTTTAGTGTTGAAACTTAAAGTGAACTATTTTAAAACTTTAAGTGCGTGGTTTGTATTCTTAAAGTGCTTTGTTTGTGTGCTTAAAGTGCGTAGTTTGTGTACTGAATGTGCACCATTTAAAACTTTAGGTGTGTGGTTTGTGTTCTTAGCTTAAGGTGCGTGGTCTGTGTACTTAAGGTGCTTTGTTTATGTGTTTAAGGTGCGTAGTTTGTATATTGAAGGTGCACCATTGAAAAACTTTAGGCGTGTGGTTTGTGTTCTTTCTTAGCTTAAGGTGCGTGTCTTGTGTACTTAAGGTGCGTTATTTTAATGCCCTTACTAAAAATAGAAAAAGTCATGAGAAGGACTAAAAGTGTCCAAAAAACAATAGTCTGAGATGTTGAATGACAAAAACGATAGTCTGGGACTAAATTTGGAATTGTCACCAAAGACAAATGACCTTGGTGGAATTAACTCTAATTATTTGGTAATTACTAATATTGTGCAATTATACTTTTAATTATTGTGTCCCATGTGTGCTATATGAGAGGTTGCAAGTTCGATTTTCCTTGGCAATGTCCTCCTTTTATATTTTGCACCAAGGTTTCTAACAGCTTACGCACAAATGTAGGAATAAATATATTAAGCAGCGATTAAGTAACTAATTGATGTAGTGGCTTAATGGACAAGGGTGTATGTGGTTTAATGAAAGTTTTGAGTTTAATTCTTGTTGGTAACAACTTCTATTCATTTTTTTTTCCAACTTCTATTCATTTTATTCCAAGACAACACACAAACGACAACAGTTAAATAAAATCGTTATCTTTTATAAAAACAAGATGCACATAGACTATTGTCTTTGAGGTGTTCTGTATTAAAATGCGCTTAGTAACAACATACCAATGAGAACGGCTAAATAAAACCGTTGTCTTTTAAAAAAATAAACGTGCGTCTTTGTAGTGATGTGTATTTAAGTGCACTTAAAGACAACACACCAACAACAACAGTTAAATAAAACCATTGTCTAAATAAATAACGGATGCACTGAGACAATGGTTTTAATAAACCGTTATCTTTGAAGTATTGTCTATTCAAGTGTGCTTAAAGACAACACACAAACGACAACAGTTAAATAAAATCGTTGTCTTTAAAAAAAAATCGCGCAAAGACAACGATTTTAAAAAACCGTTGTCTTTATAGTGTTGTGTATTCAAATGCACTTAAAGACAACACGCCAACGACAACGGTTATATAAAACCGTTGTCTTTTATAAAAACAAAATGCACATAGACAACGGCTTTAAAAAAATCATTGTCTTTGAAGTGTTGTGTGTTAAAATGCGCTTAGTAACAACACACCAACGAGAACGTCTAAATAAAATCGTTGTCTTTTAAAAAAATAAACGTGCGTCTTTGTAGTGATGTGTATTTAAGTGCACTTAAAGACAACACACCAACGACAACGGTTAAATTAAACCATTGTCTAAATAAATAACGGATGCACAAAGACAATGGTTTTAATAAACCGTTTATCTTTAAAGTGTTGTCTATTCCAGTGTGCTTAAAGACAACACATAAACGACAACGATTAAATAAAACCGTTATCTTTTTTTAAAAAATAAATAAATAAATAAACGCGCAAAGACAACGATTTTAAAATATTATTGTTCATCAAATGTTTATTCTATTATTGCAGTCAACTCAACCATACTATCAAATGTTGATTCTATTATATATTGCACTCAACTCAACCATACTATTCTATTATTGCACTCAACTCTACTACTAGTACTATGACTGTCTTTGAGGTTTTGATTTACATGTTTTGATCAGACATGAGTTTGAAGCAACTGGTGTTGCAACTCTTTCAAGGCAGAAGGGATTTTACGTCACGAGGAACTCGTGATCATCAATTTCTAGCGGTACTTTAAAACAGTTTCAATAAATGCCTGGAGGTGATCTTATTATGTAAATGTCTATGTCATTATACTTAAATATGCTTAGTAAATTTTGATTTTGATATAGGCTTGTGCCCTGCGAATTCAACCGCGTTAATATCTTAGTGTCAACTTGCATTTATTTTATCTACTGCGCGTGTTATAAATACTTAACATCAAGACCCCAGTCTCTCATAAATCTTGGATTTATCAACTGCCTCTTCACAATATTTGTGCAATGAGTATATAATTTCACTAAAGCATAATCAAGTCTTTAATTAATACATAAAGGAGGGTAATATTCTCAAAATCCTGGATAAATTTGAGAGCTCAAAGCTCTTGCAAGAGCATGAGCCATTAGATTAACATGTCTAACAATGATATACCATATAGAACTAATAAGAGTTGAACATACAATCGCGAAAAACTAATCATGCATAAGAAACATATTCTCCAACATTGTTGAATGTCTTACTTTTTCACCGAGTGTATTATGCTAGGTCGTTTTATATTAAGTCATTAATAACAACATCAACTAATGCATGCATAATGTTTAATAGCATTTCATATATATTGTTGTCATAATATTTGTTTTATATGTTTATAAATTTGTGATCTAGTGGCACCCGGTGTCCCGGTTAACACTCTCACATGGATGATGGGTAGGGATGACAATTTCAATCCGCCCCGCGGATATCCACCCGAATCCACTCCGCATGGGTCGAGTTTTTTTGGGTGATAGTGGGTGGTGGGTCGGGGGTGGGTCTTAAAAATGTAAATCTGCGGTGGGTCGGGTTGGATTCGGGTTTTATGTACAAAACCCGCATAGCACCCCACCCGACCCACCATGTGTGCATACATATATATAATAGTAAAATAAATAGTACTAGTATATAGTTAATTATAAAAGTTTCAATAACTTTGGGTAACTTTTTACTATTTTTATATCTAAACAACTAAATTTATTTTTAAAAATTAACAATTTAATTATTATATTATAATATTTCTATTATTTTATGTGTTAGTATAACTAATGAATTTTGTTGTTTAATTATGTGTAAGTAATTTTGATATTATTTTTTGAAAAAATAATAAGTTGATAAGTGGTGGGTACCCTAGTGGGCACCCGCACCCGGTGGGGGTGGGGATGGATTCTAAAAATGTTCATCCGATGCGGGTTGGGGGTGGGGGTGGGTGGAGAAAATGAAAGGTGCGTCATCCACACCCGACCCATTGCCATCCCTAATGATGGGAGTGGTTTCGAGCCTCAGTGGAGGCGACTCTTTGTGCTTCAGTAGGTTGAGAAAGTAGCTATGAACAGATACTACATTGTAATAGAGTCAGTAGTACTCAAAAAAGTATAAATACTAATTAAACTGTAGATATATTATAGTATACAACTGAATACCATACCGTTTGTAAACAAAGAAATTTGAATATTATAATATTCAAATTTCTGTTCAATATGGGTGTATGTAGGTGCAATATCTCTGGATATATGATTCTCGTGTGAGTGCAATATCTCTGGATATATGATCCTCTGATTCTTCAATTGGATGCCTAAACACTCCATTAAAGGGCCTCCGGATTTCATGTGGCTTGATCTTCAAAGAAGGACTTGTATATATAGCTTGTTCTTCCGGGTTCATATGACTTGATCTTCAATAGGGTTTAGAGCAATATGATTGACATGGAGGAGCTTGGGGCTTTTAAAACACGAGGCTTTTATTATGATTTTTCCAAGATGTTTACATAGAAATAAAAGCTTCTATTTATAGTTGTAGGATAGAAGAGTTTTTTTTTAAGAGTAGGATATAAGAGTTTTGATAAGTTAAAACTCTTTTGATACTATCTAATTAACAAATTAGATAATATCAATATTATCCAAAATATATTTAAATGTACTAATATTGATAAAATATACTAATATTGATAAATAATAATATTTGTCAAATTTTTTGGGTCAACATCGTTTTATATATATATATATATATATATATATATATATATATATATTATATGTAAATTCAAATATTTCAAAAAATTACATGAATCTAAATCAGACGATACCAATAAAATTGTCGTGTAGCAACGATGGAATACTCAAATTATTGAAAGCATAGAGTCCAAACTGTAAGTCATTAATGTCGCAATCTTATACATTGGTTCTCCATGGCCACGGCCATGCTTTTCAGCCGTTGCGACATTTAATTTTGCGATGTATTTTTCTTTCATTCCGATGGGAGTTATCTAGAATCTGGGAATTTATTGAAGCTGATTAGCTAAGCTAGCTGATATTGTTGGTCGCTGACCAAAACCAGTAGCAGTCATCCACATCACTACAAGCTTTCTCATACTGGCTGGAAAACGCATTTATTATTTCAAATCTTTGGAGATCCTTAATTTGACCAAATAATTATTTTCATAAATTCTATATCATGATCTCATTCTTTTTTTCTTTTTTTTTTTTTTGTGTTTGACAATCAAAAACAAAATTCTCTTATTAAATGTTAATGAGAAAAAAAATGAACGAACACAATTGGGTGGGACGCAATTCTAAAGGTAGGGGTCGGTCTGAAAGCCAATTGCCCTAGCTAATGTGTGGGCTGGTTCGTTAACTTTCTAATATAAACACAATCTATCAAATCAAAGTTGGTCATGAGCCTAATGCAAGACCAAACAAAAAGACTTGTAAGAGACGGATTTACATTTTTATTTTTCAGTTCATTGGGGCATTATTGTTGAGCACAAATATAATATATAAACAGCAGTCCAACTATCAGTTTAGACTTTTAATTGAGATGGAGCACATGCTTCAATTATTATCCACTTTAAAATAAACACACATGCATTTTCAATTCCCACCCTTTAATTTTCACATTATCGTCAATAATTTCTTAATCCAGTAATTAAGACGAAAACTCAAATTTAAAGTTGGATAACGTTTAGTTCCTGTAGTATAGTGATTGTTGTCGTATTTGGTTGTTGTTAGTTGCTAATGAGTTAATGCATTGCTAGCTTTTACAGATTGATAATTATAACTGCATTTATAGCTTGTGTAGTTGAGTTACTAAACTTAAAATGTGTATAATTGAATCATTAAATTAAACAAGTAAAAGTTTGTCACAAAAAAATTAAAGAAGTAAAATATATGTAATTGAGAAATTTTTCTAATTTCTCCTAATAAATTCAATTGCATTACTTACATGGTACCTATTTGTATGTATTTCATTAAATTTCAAAATTAAAATAAATAAAGAAGACAATGGTAAAATATAGAAGTAAATTATTTAAAAATGATTAAGTAATAAGAGTTTGAACTTAATAAACATTTTATGTCTTGAGGGACGGAGAAATCAATAGATTAAAATGACAAAATTAGTAAAAAAGACAAGGAAATGTGAGAATACCTAAGGAATGTAAGGGTATCTAACATTCTCTTCAAATAGCTAAAAATCTTAGGTGAGGGCTAAGTTATATTCCATTGAAAAATTACATAACCTAAACCAAATATAAGAATCTTATATTTCTAAGAAAATATAGCATTGCTTATCTTATATAATTTGAACCAAACACCCGGAGTTTTCCTTTCCTCTATTATGCTAGTTGGATGGAAAGATGTTAGCAAATAGTTGTTAGCGAGTTTGACTAACTGCTAGCATTAGCTGATTGTAGAAAGATGTTTGGTAAATTAATTAGTTGTTAGCCGATAGCTGATTATATGCAAAATGACATTTTAAGGGTATAATTTTTTTTTTCAAAATGATGATAAAAAAATTTGCTTTGATCAATTTTTTGAATTTTAGCGTTTTCGAGCAATAAATTGTTACAAAAAGCTGATAACCAAACATTCATATTGACTGTTTAATAAGTCAAAAAGCTAATTGTGGTCAAACAAACTAAAATTGACTGATAAGCTATGTTACTAAACACGACCGATATGTTTTTCAACTCAAATTATACTAGAAGAAATCGAAAGAATGTCACCACTATATATATTTTACTTGTTTAATGTTTCAAGTGCATATATTTTAAGTACAATAATTCCATTGTATAAAAGTTACGAATATAAGTTTAGCAATTTATTTAATCATTTTTTCTTATGATATTATACAATGTCATCAGTTCATACTTCATAGTACATACCAAACCACAAAAAATAATGCACTGCTTATATAATAATGCTTGTAAACTGTCTTAAAAAAAAATGCTTGTAAACCAAATCTTCATCTCTTAAAATAAAAAATACAATAAAATAAAATAAAAATTGTGACCATTAAAATTTAAGATTTTTTTTAAGAGAGAGAAAATGACAGTTTTCTAATGAAGTTTCTAGAGAGAATATTTAACAAATGGTCTTTGATAATTCTATACATGTCTAAGCTGCAACAATTTTCATTGATTGGACTAAATTAGATATAAGTCCCACGCGGGTTTGAGAATTTAAGCACGGCTGAACAAACGTCAAGGTGATGAAAACCAGTTTCCCATGGAGATTGCTGCCTCAGAGCCCTGCTAGTGTTACGGACTCAACCATGTATAAAAATTATATGTCATAAGACATTCAATTAAGGGGTAAAATGCTTATCATATTGATTTTTTCAAATGAGAGAAAATTCGAATTCCTGACCTCTCTTAAAGAACAAGAATGCACGACCACTCACGCTAATCAAGATGATTACAAGTCACTCATTTTGGGATGATCTTATTTACATTCTTAGGGTGTGTTTGGTTGGTGGGTTTAGGCATAAGGTATGGGTATCAAAGTTATTGTTATTGTTTGGTTGAAAGCTTTTGATAATACTCCTCATTAATTGAAAAACTCATACGCTAATGAAATAAGAGTTTCATTCTCCTTTCTCATTTCTTTCCCAATTATTAATAATCATTCATATTCCACCCTACTACCAAACATGCCAAATACTTTCACCAAAACATATTACCATTGCCAAGTATTTGATACCCATACCGATTTTGATTCCCATGTGCGAACCAAACACACCCTTAGTTTATTTATTTATTTAATAATTGAGGATAATTTTGTCAAATGTGGACTTTAATTAACTAAAACTATCAAACACAAACTCATTCTATGTTTACTGCGTACTGTTTTTTATTTTGTTTCTAGAAGATTATACTAAGAATAAATTGTGAGTGGAAAGCATGAGCCATGAGGACAGGAGGTGAAAGTAAAACTCCTGTACAATTTGAGTCATTATGCTTGCCCACCAAACTTTTCCACGAACGACTTTCGTTAAGAAAATTATACTGAGTTGTTACAATTTTCTGTTTCAATAATTTATAAAATATAATTGAAGTGTTTGATTAATAATTCTTAGCTGACAGTTGTTAGCTGATTGAGTTAGTGGGTTTGATTAGTTAATAGCATTAGCTGATTGTAGAAAAATGCTTGTTAAATTAGCTGTTAGCTGATTACATACAAAATGACTTTCTCAAAAAGATGATCAAAAAAGCTACTTTGAGTAGCTTTTTGAATTTTAGCATTTAGAAACAATAAGTTGTTACAAAAAGCTAATTATTCAAACACTCATATTGACTGTTTAATCAAGTCAAACAGCTAATAATGGTCAAAGAAGCCAAAATTGATTGATAAGCTAACTATGTTACCAAATATTGTCAAAATATTTATCATTTTAAATTAATTTTCATATAAAAATACAAATGCAAGTATTAAGTGAAAAAAAAAAAACAAAAATCCATGGGATGGTGGTGGTTAGATAAGTTGTGATATTGATGGGAGTATAATGTATATAGTCAGGTAGATAGCCCTAGTGTCGGTAGGGAACTGGTTAGATGGTTTGCTCCATTCACATCGGTGGGACGAGGTGCTGAACCACCACGCCAACCATATTGGTTATAGTAATGATAATTAGATATATGGGCTTGTCACGGTAAGAATGGTTACTAGAGTATATTTGATAAATGAGTATAACAGTTGAGTACAATCGTAAGCGAGTACAATGATGTTTGGTGTTAGGAAAACAGAGACCCCCCATCCTCCTACAACATGCCTACTATTTATACCACAGGTACAACAACTCTTTTTCTCTGCATGTAACGATCTTCATGATGGTGAGCTTTGAATGTGAAGTGCAATGGAGCCGTTGGTAATAACTTCTCTCCTCAAGTGTAACGGATGGCTGTTTAACATCCTGAGCATGTCTGTCTTCTTGTGGTTCGGGTCAGGTGCTGCATGCCCAATTATCCTGTCACCAGCCCCTCTGGCCTACTCCCTAGTTTACGAGCGTAGCCGAGTCAACTAGGGAGTAATAATAGTGCAGAAGCCAGATGAATAAATTTTTAGTGCAGCCAAAAAGGTCGCCTTCCAGGAGAAGGCAACCGGAAATAAATGATCTGTAATAACAGGTCCTTTACTGGTTCTTGAGCTTCATTGCCTCAATTTGACATGAGAGATTGATTATAATTGTCATTAAAATAAATTTTTGCAATTTTGTAAAAACGCTAGTCTAAATACTTAGTCTAAAAATGTTAGTCTAAATAAATATTACTTTTGGTTTGAATTTTTCTAAGTCTTTTTAGTTCTCTTTCGAGTAGCATTGTCATTATATTGTCTTCACCTTCAGTACTTTTTTTCCTTTTTTTTTATTTGTTCGTAATGTGTTATGTGCAATTGGGTTACTGTCATATTATGCAATAACCCGTGCAAGGAGGCCTATTATGTATGCATATGTGAGGCATACCCTAGGATGAAATCTATATTGATGTTATATATCCAAGTCTAGGATGAATTTAATATTTACAAATATTGGGTTTAAATGCGCCTGAAACAACGTTCTTTACAAACGAGATAGAGGCGCAAGAATATACTACGGTCATCTTCCTTACTCTACAACTAATTAATTATCCTTGTCGTAAATGATTTTGTATTTGTAGATTTTTTAACTCTATCATTTAGAACTACCCATTTACTATATAACATGCTCATTTATGTTATTCATTCTTTTTACAAGCTTGCAATAATCAAATACATTTGCCTGATGTTAGTGAATGCACTATTACGTGGTTCTCCATTCAAATCGACTCTTCACAAATTACGGTATAAGAATCTAATTTTTGTGTTATATATTTAAATTGTTTAATACATTCAAAACAATTCGCCGATCCCGATCTTACCTATACTGTACTATATATTTTTTTTCAGCGTATGAAAATTCCTGATTGTATGCATCGTCATCTAATGCAACATTTTACAACAAAAATAATTTTGTTGCATTACACTGAGGCAATAGAAGTTTCAGTCGAAAATATGCACTTTACATCAGACATTTGTGATTTCATGATTGAAAATCATTTATTTCCTAGAGACATTGTGGTTTTCGACATCGGGGTTTTTTCAAGTTTTAAACTTTATTCTATAAGAGCTCCTCCTACAAGCCGCGGAGAATTAATATGGCCCATCCGTCAGCCATCGTCTAATTGAAATCGGTAACATAACACTATATTTCATACAATTATATGTTTATTTATTTTTAACTACATATATTAATCGTAATTTCTTTAAATATTAGGACAAATAAATATGGGCGCAAGATCTTCAATACCACCAAGATTTGAGTTTGAGCAACTAGAGCGATGTAGTTCTTTGTATACAGATTTCTGTACATTTGGAGCAGTAAGCACATTATATACATTTACTAACCGATTCCAACGATATCATTAGTTACCAACATCTTCTTACTCAACTGTAGCATGATCGATTGTGTGAGTTTCTCAACGACGCCAATGTCTTAGACGGACGACCGCTTCAAATTATAGTCGAGGATAGAAAGCTACAACTCTACTTCGATCAAACATTCTACATTGAATAGTGGGAGCAAATAACTAATCATTTTGAGATTAAAGTGGATGATGAGGTTGTATGCTTCAATATAGATGGCAACGTATGTCTGTCGATCTCCCTTCTTCTCTATCGAAGCCTCTGCATTTTTTTTTCTTCAGCCGACGCCTTGTTTATTTTCCCAGCCGTGTATATTCTTGAAGGCCAATTAGATGGCTTAGGTTTCGGCCCCCTCCTTTTTTCGGGCCAAACAATAATAACAATTTAATAATGGTCCATTTGACATTTCTTTTCAAGTATGGACATCAGTTATAAAATATTTTTTGGACCTATTTTTTTTAGCCCTTATATATTCATTATTTTGGGTCTATTATTCCTCCCAAATTATATTACATCAAGGATTTCTGTGGAATAATAAAATACTTCAAATTTTTTCTTGAAGCCCAGGCTCCTTAATTGAAAATTAGGCCTATTATTGTTGTTAGGCTCAATTAACATATCAAGGTGATAAGATTATTTTGCTAGATCCATTAATTTGGGCCTCTTAGATTATTTAAGGTATTTGGATTAACCTCAAATCTACGCCTACTCATATATTTAAGGGAAAATTGAAATTTATGCCCCTCCATAATATGTCAATTATCAATGTCACCTTGAATTATTGTGGTGTAAATATTGCCCATCAATTTTCAAAAACGGTACATATATTGCCCCTCCCGTGGTGGAAATACTGCCCCTCCTTCGTTACGGGAGAGGCAATATATATATGTACCGTTTTTTAAAATTGAGGGGCAACATTTACACCACTAATAATTCAGGGGTGACATTGATACTTGGCATATTATGGAGGGGCAAAAATTACAATTTTCCCTATATTTAATTGTTATGATTGTGCAATTTGTTTACTTTATATGAGTTCATATGCACATTATATTCAATTAGCATAATATATAGTTTGATTATTATGCGACTTCTAAATTATTCTTTAGAAGTAGATCCTAGTTTTTTAGCCAACTGTAGTATATACAGATCTTTTTTAAGAAAAATATAGATCTTGGCTGCTATCACCAAGTGTGGATTCACCTAGCTTGGTTTTAACGAGGGCAATTACTTGGATGTCCACGGATGATGAGGCCTTGGAAGCTAAAAACCCTACTTTTTCATCGCCACCATTTGAACCATGACCTAAAATGAATATCTTCTTGAAAAGGACCCCGATACCTTATAAATATCTCTGAAGGATAGTTTTGACTAGCAAAAATCAACTGGTCATTTCTAAAGCACAATTTAATTGACTTAGAGCTTTCATGATTTTTAGTCAGTGACTAAATCTAAATCAACTATACACAAAGTTGTGTCACAAACACTACAAAAAATGCAGAAATAACGACAGATTTGGCGACGGATTCCGTTGCTAATTTAACGACGGAATAGCGACGGATTTACTTATTTTTAAAAAGAGAAAATTGTAATTTATGTCCCTCCAAATATGTCAATTATCAATGTCACCACTGAATTATTAGTGGTGTAAATGTTGCTTCTCAATTTTTAAAATGATACATATATTGCCCCTACCAAGTGTAAATGTTGCCCCTCAATTTTCAAAATGATACATATATTGCCCCTCCCTTACGGTATGAGAGGGGAAATATATGTACATTTAAAAAATTGAGGGGCAACATTTACACCACTAATAATTTAGGGGTGACATTGATAATTGACATATTATGGAGGGGCATAAATTACAATTTTCCATTTAAAAAAATTGAAAGTTAGCGACGGATTTTGTCAAAAAATTTGCACTCTTTCTTTAAAAGCAAAATAAACCTGGGAATAATGATCTATAGACAGATTTTAGGATCCGTCGCTAATATAGTAAAATCCGTGGCTAGAGCATTATTCCCGGATTTATTTTGCTTCTAAAAAACAAAGCGCAAAATTTTTTAATAAAATATAGCGACCGCCACCGCTGCTCGCCTGGACGACCGAACGCAGTTGCCTGCTCCGACGTGCCTACGGTCATCGCTTCGCCGTCGCTCCGCCGATGCTTGGTATACCCCTCCCGTTTCAGCTTCTTCTTTCACTTTTTTTTTTGTTTTTTTTTTTCAATAATTTATAATTTATTCATTATTCATTATTCATTATTCATTATTCATTATTCACTTGTTTAAATCCATATTACATACTATCAAACAACACTCTATATTATTTTCAATAGATTGTGTAGTAGTGAAATTAACTAAGAAAACACTATGTTCCCTGGTTTTTTCTTGCAAACTATTTACGTAAGTTGGTTTAAAAATGTCCAAAAAATTGTTGAAACCATCTAAATACATCAAAAAATTAAAATTAAGTGCTAGAGAATCATTTTTTTAAAAAAAATTAGGGGGAAAACCGCCTTTGGTAAGTTTCTCCTTTTTTTTCTTTTTTTTCTTTTTTTTTCTGTGGTAAGTTTCTCCTAGATCTCGAAAAAATACGCGACTTTTTGTCCAAAACGGATAACCGAGTCAAAAGTTATGGTTTTTCAAAGTTTCTACATGTTGTTGTCGTTGTAGACTAGCTTTTACATTTTTTGATTTTGTTCTTTTGGATTTTGAGTATGTGAAGGAGTTGGTAGGCAGCTGTTTTGCTATGCCATGAATGGTTTTGCTCCTGGGGAAGACAGTGAAGTGATTTTATAGTAAGTTGCAGTTATTTTTTGCTTTGGATCATTCCTTCTTGGGGGTTCATTTATTTGACTGTATATGTTCCTTTGAAATAGCCCTCAAGCAAATTCCCAGCAGAGTTTCTTCTTCACTGGCTGGAAATCTACTGAAAATTCCATCTCTTAATGATACCATAACTGGAAAAGCAGTTGTTTCGTTGGGAGCTTTGAAATGGCAGTGTATATTTTGCTATTCTTGACCTGAACGAGCAGATGGCTCTTGATTAAATTGTCAATTAATTCTTTCTTCTAAATATGGTGCTTGAGTGCTTAATTAGATCACATAAGTTGAAGGCTTATGTGATGGTTCACCAGATCATAAAGAAAAAGATAATGATATGATTAGAAACCATACCCGTGCTCTTCATACCGCTTCAATGGTATCTGCATATATAGTACACCACAATGGGCTGTAGAGATAGTATTGCATTGCTCTTGTTTCTTTAACTGATTAGTAGCATTCTGAATCTCAAAATTTATTGTTTCTGATCTTTGGCAGTCTTCATGCTTTGCCTTTGTTATCTCAGAATGATTTATTTCTGAGTAAATGATGAAAAGATAAAGAGACTAGAGAATTAGATATGGCTTTAGTATGTTTTAATGTTTAGCATAACTTTCTGTATTAGTTATAAGTATAGTGATACTGTAAAATACGAACACCAAGTAAAACTGGAAAATACGATCTCTTATTACCTCAAGGATCCAAACCCGGTTACAAGTCAAGTAGGAGCTCAAAGGACTCGGCAGGTTTGCAGTGGGTTTCCCTACTGTCCGAGAGCTCTCTTTAAGTCTTAGTCAAGAATTGGCCAAAAGATCCTCTCTCTCCTCATAAATGCGCTATTTATAAGGGGAAAAAGCGCGGTTGCCGGGCCTCCGGCATGACGGGAACGTGGCGCGCATGCGCCCGCCTCACTCCGCGCTCAAGCGGGAAGGAGTACGTGGCAGCCGTTGGCACGCCACGTTGTGGACGAAACGGGGATACTGTTCGACTCGTGACGTCCGACCTTACAGCGATCCTCCCGACCAGCCGGCCGCCCGACCTTAAAGCCTCCCGACTGATTCTGGAGTGTATCCGACCGGTCCTGAGTATATTCACTATCATATAGGAACTGATGCCAGATTATGATTTAACGTACGGTTCCTTTTTGTGTTTTGACAGCTAATGAAATATGCGATAGAATTGCTGATTATCATAGAATAATTTTGAACTAACATTTTAATAATCACAAGACTGATCCCATGGCTGAGTTCCCATCTTTCTGACAGAAGCATACTTATTAAATGATAACAGTATACTTCAAGTGACAACTAACATTAGCTATGCATCTGGCTCATGAACTATAGACAAAGATCTAACTAGAAAATTTAGTCCAAAAACGCAAAATATGCATGTTGTTATCTTTTTATATATTTAGAGCTTGATCTACCATACGCATGTTACAGGGAATGGTAAGTATCACTACCTCGGCAATCATGCCACGCAAAATCTGTTGTGCAAGAAGTATGTTTTCTGTTACAAACTTGTTTACAAGACCTTGCCCTCTTGTTATTACCCCCTCCCCATGCTGCAAATTCATAATGCATATCCAGGTAACTATGCACTAGTGCCTGAAACCAGGACCGTCCCATTAAAAATAAGGACCCTGTCTAATAATATAATTTGGATCTTCACTAGTTTTGTTTTGAGATGTAATCTAATTAAATATAATAGAGTAAAATTATAATCTAAATATAATAGAGTAAAACAAAAAATACAAAATAATAATAGAAACAATAATATAGGGGAAGATAGATTTATTTTAACATTTAGATTCCCTATAATGATACAAAGATATCTACTTATAAAAGTAAGAAACATAATTCAGAAAGACCTATGACATATAAAAATAGAAGTCTACAAGATCTAGAAAATCTATAAAAGGTAATTGAGTCCAAATCCGTATAGACTTAAATTATTGTATTCTATGACAAAAGTGAAAAAGTAATTAAATTTTTTTTTTGTCTAAATATAATGCATAAAATTCAACAAAAAAAATACATTTCAAAATTTAATTTAAAATTAGTGACATTTCCGTGCATATTTAAAAACAAATTTATTCATCCAGATTTTGATGTCAATTACTTCTAAAATTTTATTTTCACTTACAATTAAAACCAATATATAGATTTTAAAAAAATATTTATCAAGTATAAAAATATTGAAATATATAAAAAATAATTTAAAAAAAAAAAAAAACTAGGCCCCCAAAAATTGGGGGCCCTGTGCGGTCGCCTTGGCCCGACATGGCCAGGGCCGGCCCTGCCTAAAACACACATAATGTTGTCCTGTCGTGTAATGCCAAAGGGAGACGAGGAAGAGGTCACGATATGCATAATAGGTCACGGTGGCAATAATAATCTCTCAAAATCAGAATAAAAAGTACAGTGATCCAACTTATCGAAGATAATCACATTCATACAATCATAACTTTGGCCAGCAGCAAGTTATGCTTCACGTATGGGTGTAAAAGGCACTACTCACGTGCGTGTCACGCCCTGAAGCATTTTGTTAAAACATAAATGAACATTACAATGTTGAATCCAACCAAGTAGCCTTGCCTGAAGCAAATGCTCTTGTTATTCAACATTCGTTTAAAGATGTTCCCTTTTTGGGTGATCTTTATAAGAACCTCTAACTTCTTCCTGCCATTATTGATAAAGTTTCCTTGGTGGGTTTCGGAAGAGCTGCCCTTTTTAAAAACATTAACTTCCTGTCATTACAAGACTCATTACCATTTTACTCATTTACTCTTGAACAATTGAATAAAAAATAAGAGAGAAAAATAAAAAAAATAAAAAATAAAAGGTCATTGTCCATGCATTAAATACAAAATTTTAATAAATATATACATATGTGTGTGTATGTATTATATATTTATTTGTTTTTTTAATTAATTAACTATTAGTTTATTTATTTTGATTCCAATTCATATTCCTCACCCTCTCTCATCCACATAAGCTTGTTTTTTCAAAAGAGTTCTACTATATGTACTCTCAAATCTTACTCCCTAAATTTGCTCTCTGATGTGACGGACACTAATAAGCTATTTTTTTAATGTGGGTCTCAATACAAATGTTTATATCAAAATTTTGTTTGTGGAATATAAAATGAGAGTACACATAGTATTTTCCTTCTAAAAAACAACAAAAAAATATATTGGTGATACTCTTAGAAAAATACTACATAGACTCCGAATTCTTACTCCAACTTTTACTCCATCCTACAAATCCTTGATGTATATATTTTTTTTTGGAATCCGATTCAAATAATGAAAATATTATATTTTTGATTGCCACATCCTAGAGTAAAAATAATGGAGTAGAATTTGAGAGTACATATAATAGAAGTGGTTGCTCTTATTATCTTGCTTAGTTTGTAGAATATTCGGTGCCTGGCATAATGCCACCTGTTTATTATATGGATGAACACTGTTTGTTCGGTGATAAGGTGCTAAACAATGAAGACAAATGGAATCTGAAAGTGAGATATAGTAGGAAAATGGACTCTTATATCAACTCTATATGAGGTGTATTTTATTTAAAGAATTTCCTATTCAATTATTATATGCATAATATTCTCATATATATTTAATTTCGAAATAAGTGTTTAATTAGCTCATTAAATCTAACAAATTGTGTAATTAGATTCTCTAACCCCCAAAAAAAATCCTTCAATCAAATCTCCTAAACCAACAAAACTGTGGGATTAAATTATAATATTGTCTATTCAACAGGTTAATTACTCTTGGTGTGATACTAAGGCTCTATTTGGCAGAGCTTATTTAGGAGTTTATAACTTATTTTAAGCTACTAATAAGTTATAAGTTCTGTTTGGTGATGTTCTCAAAATAAGCTAGTAGCTTAAAATAAGAGCTTATTTTGAAAAGCTACTTTCAATAGCTTTTCAAAAATAAGCTGGTAGCTTCTTAACTTTTTTCCATTTTTATCCTTATTATTTTAAATAAATGACATCTTTTATCCCTCCCAATTAAAACCTTTTTGACCTTTTCTTATCAATATGTTTGGTTGTAATTTCAATTTGATATTTGTGTTTGAACATTAACTTTTTTATGAACTAATTTTATGAATTATAAACATTTTGTTTTACTTATGTTCTTACTTTATATTTTATTAAAATATATTGATTTCATTATTTTATATTTTAACATGTGAACAAACTTATTTGAATTTAAAATTATTTAAATTTTATGAAAATGTCTTTTTTAGTCTTTTTACATTTATTAGCTTATCAGAAAACTACTTTTACCAAACGCTTTTAAGCATAACAGCTGTTCAAATTTCAACTTCGGGCTTATAACTTTTCAGCTAAACATAACCTAAGTATGTTAACAATGCAAGTTACTTGAATTAAATGTGCACAGATATTTTATTTTCAAATGTTTAATTTTTAAAAAAATAGCGATAGTTCTTTTAATTATTCTTTTAAAAATTATACATCGATCCGCGTAAGCATTGAGACATCGTATCTTAGTTTAATCTATGTCATATCAACTACATTGCAGTATGATGATACTTCTGTATCATTCTAAATAAGTGGTTATAAGATTGAACTTTGGTGATAGGAAGTTTAATTCATTTAGATAATTTTATCTAAACTAGTATTTTTGCTTGTGCGTTGCACGGAATGGATTTGCTAAAATATTTTTAAAATATTTGGATCGATATACAATTATATAAATTATAACATCAAATATTATATAGCGCAATTGATGAAATTTGTTGGACCGATTATGTTTTCTGATGTTTTCCTTACTGAATTAGAGCAAATAATTGTCAAGTTACCTGTGCGATGCACAGATAAATTTTTTATAATATATTTAGATAATAAAAATAAAGATAAAATTATAAAAAATTGTAATATCGAACATGTACATTTATTTGATTATAAGATTAGTGCAAAAGTATTACTCAATTAATTGAATAATATATGACTTGTTTGTCTACAATTATCTTTAAAAGATCAATATGTAATATGACTTATGTAATTATATTATTACTAAAATAAATATGGGAAAAATTAGAAATAATGTAATTATAATTATTATAAAAATAAATTCAACAACCAATGTTTAGTTTAATAATTATTAGACAATTATTAATAGTCAATTCCACTAATATACGTGTAATTATAGTTTTATAACTTAAGTATATTCATTTTCATTGTATTGCATTTAGTTTTTTCTTCCTCCTCAATATTTGAATGAATTAATTGTAATTATTATAAATAATCTAACAACCCTTTATTTAATATTTTTAAGTTTAAATAATTTAAAGTTTTCAAAAGGAAAGTGTAATTAACTTTTTTAAAAGTTTTTTAAAAATATTTTTCAGTCAATTAGTAAAGTGAGGATTTTGTTTTTTATATATAGTAGTCTTATTACGATAGAATTGTAGTATGATAGGAATTGTAATGTAGAATTGCGATACAATAAAAATTATAATGTAGAATTGTACAACGAATAGGAAAATATTAAATAATTTAATTGCACCATTTATTAAACTTTAAAAAAAAAGTGAAATTTACATGGTACAACAAAACACTTATAAATAATATAACTAATTGTGATTTATTATGGTGGGGAAAAAGAAAGAATCTTAAAAATATTTCTAATTTGCGTCAACGATTTTCCATTCAAACTCTCCCAAACAAGAAAACAAACCGTCCGTCCGCGGACGTGAAGTCAAACAAAGCCCCCCCAACCCACCCCCACCCCACCTCGAGCCCGCCCACTTTGAGAAGTCATCACGCTTTTCCTCCTTCCTCCATTGCTGAATTGCCCTGCAATTTCCTTCTCTTCTTCTTCTTCTTCTATCCCAATAATTTCCTTTTCTGCTTCGTAGCTTATTTCTTCATCAAACAAGCTTTACAAACTCCGTCTTTGGTCGGATTCTCATCGTTCTCTCGATTCGCCCATCACAAGCTTCTGCAACAATGGTTGTCCTTAAAGAATTGTATCCTTCTTTTCCCCCCTGATTTTTTGGACGTATAATTATGCCTTTTTTTTTGCACGTAAATATGTTGTATACCGGTTTTGCTATATTTGAATTACGCGTTGTTTCTTCTCAATTTTACCTTTTCTGGATATCTGCAAAAGATACAACTTTGAAGAAATCGATAGAATTGATTTTTATTCCGTTTGCTGCTTCGTTTATTGCGGAGAAAATTTGGGATGATTAGTTCAATGTTGCGGTAGACCTGGGTTTTAAATTTTCGATCAATATTGTTTATTTTATTTTAATTTTTTTGCTTCATTGCAATGAACAATTGTTATACCATGTACCAGGGTCCACCTCGCATTGTGCCCCTTGTTCTAAAAAGACATTCAGATTATGTGTTGCACTAAATATATTATGTATAAATTATGTGATTATTACAATTGATATATTCTGTAGTGAACATATCATGCACCTTCAATTTATTTATATAATCCGTTGTTAACTGCATGCATATGACTTTGGTCCATGGTATAATTTGCCTACAATGAACTGAGAAAAAAGGCTGGTGGGTTTATTTCCTCAGGCTCTATTTTGTGTGTAGTAGTGTTATTTGTTGTTAATATAAATTAGCTTTGTTTGGTTTCTCGGAATTTTCCTTGACCTGTTTCCCTCTTTTGCTGGGACTTGATTGAAGTCGAATTGTCATGCCTTTGTCAATAGAAGAGGTAATGCAAGCTAGCATTTTTCTAAGACCCAGTTTGATTTCTATTGATTTTGTTTGTTTGTATGTATGTGTATATATGTTGTGACTAGTTTCTTTGCAATGGAAATGCAGTATCATATAGCTCAGATGTTTATGGTCATGAAAATGCAACAACAGAATACCACAGGCAATGAAGGGGTGGAGATTCTGGAGAACAGACCGTTTGAGGATGACGGATTTGGTCAAGGCCAATACACGTCCAAAATTTATAGATTGCAGAGGTAATTTCATATGTAGTTGAGTTGAATATTTAGTTTGTTATGAATATGAGATAAAAAGAAGCTCTATTTTTCGAAGATTGATTTGAATGAGTGGTATGTGTTGCATTGTTATGTTGTAACTTGTAAGTAGTCATGTCTCTGTACAATTTAATGTGCAATGCAAAAGCTAGATTGTGAAAACTTCTTTCAGGGTTTCCGGCTATAGCATTTAGATATTCTGATGCAGCCGTTTTTATGGAATTTCTTTTTGATGTCCAAGCAGGACTTTTATATAAGTCAATTTGATCGTTTCTATGTGAAATTGGATAATGTGACTAAAGCTTTCTGACCATCTAACTTTAGAACTCAAGTTTTCAATTTGGTTTTCTGCAGCAAAGCTCCTACTTGGCTGACTAAACTTGCGCCCGAAGATGCACTGGTGATGCAAGAAGAAGCTTGGAATGCATATCCTATGTGCAAGTCAGGTTTATATTCTTACTTAGGAATATGCATTCACGAGGAATGCTTATTTTCAGCTAGCTTCCAGTTTTCATTCTTAAACACTTCTAACGATTTTTTGGTTGTTGTATGGAACTCAACATCATGCAGTTATAAAGGTATTTTATGTTTTGACGTTTGTTTCTCATTCATGGGTATTTCTAGTTAGACAAGTATTGGGTTCTTAGCTGCTTGACTTTTTGCAGTGTCCATATTTCACAAGATTCCTTCTTACGATTGATACTATTCATAAAGCTGACAACGGCCAATCTGAAAATGTGAGTTTGAATTCAACGAACAATAATAGAGCTTCACTGTTACCTTCTATTTCATGGTTGGATTAAAGCATACTTGAAGAATCTGTGATCCAAAAATCATTATTCTTTTGTTTTGTTGTTTTCGTAAGAGTATCAATGAAACTTTGAACAATGTAGGTGCATGGACTCAGTGAAGCACAACTAGCTGCCAGGGAGGTGGAAATTATTGATATTGCTTCAGGTGTAACTGATTATTGGAGTTACATAATCGGGAGAAACGACATTGATTTGTCCAAGTTCCAGTCAGCAAGAACTGGACGGGGACCTCTCTTAGAGGGTTGGAAGGTTTGTATCTCCTGTTAGAATTGCATGGCTACTTCTGTGCTCGTACTAAAGTGGTATTGAGTCCTAGATGGTACATGAACTCAAGTGACATTTGACACATTTGCATACAATTTCGTTTGGATCTGAATCTAAAATGCGCCTTTAGCATCTTCTGGTGTCTTCTCTTTCCAAGATGATGGATTTCAATTCTTTGCATTGCCTCTTAAATCATATATGCGTTTGAGTTTTATGTATAAATCTTATATGAAAAACTCAGTATATGAACGGAAATAGATGCTAGCTGGTGCCGAGTGCTGTTCATATTGGCATCCCGTTTCCTGTAATTTCTATTGGTTTCTATAGTTCTATTAGGCCCCATAAATACGAATACTCTACTGTGTTAAGCCTTATGACCCTAATACGTTTTGTGATATTTCTTCCCAAATAGAATCTGTTTCTTCTTGTTTCAAGCAATATAAACTTTATAGGCTCTGTTAACATTCCCTGCATAATATGCACAGAGCATTGCTATTAAATTGTAGAGTAATCTGCATGCTTGTTTGGATCGACAATTTTATTTCCAAAGCATAAAGTCATATGAGATTACTTACACTATAGGCATCCCTTGCAGGACAATTGTGCTCCAGTGATGACAGCTTATAAATTGGTGACAGTAGACGCTCCATACTGGGGCTTTGGAGGCAAACTTGAAAGAGCTCTGGTTGCAGTATGTATCTTCAACTATTAACAGTTTATAGATTTGAAACGGATTTAATGGCCTTGATGGAACATAATTCGGTTAGAATGACAACTGTTTAAACATTCGAGAACATTAGAATGACCCCTCTCCTTCTGAGAGTATGCTGCCCGCAAGATCCATATGCCTAACGTGCTTTTATGGATTGTTCGAGCCTTATGTTGGAATCATTGATCAACGCTTTTTCCTTTCACAATGCTGAGGCTATAATCATTCCTTCTTCCCCATAAGCAAGCAGAATGTGTAATTTCTTTCTCCTCTTTGGTGTAGGGTGAAGGGGCGCTTTTCATGGAAAGCCATCGGAATATTTTTGCGTGGATCGACGACTGGTATGGGATGACAGTGGAGATGATGCGCGAGCTAGAGCAACAAAGCGACCTCTCTTTAAATAAGGTAAAGCAAACTATGTAGCATATATAACTGGCTTTCAAAGTTTGGTAATTTGTAAAGAGCTTTACCACTTAAACATGGAACTGGGAAAACCTCGCCCTTCTGAATTCTGATGTGGTTGAACCATTCTATCATGCAAACAGAAACTCGGTCGGTACCATTCAAATGACAAGATGATGGCTCAAGAATAATGTCCAGTTGATGCTGAAAATCAACCACTGAATCCCATCTTCATAAAGATGAGGTAACCATCAGAATTCATCCTCACTTGAATCTATGAGGTGAGTAGGTGACTAATCATTGTTCTTGAAAACATATGGTGGATGAAAACCATCTGTGATAGTTTAGCTTAGAATCAAGATTTTTAAAAGCCAGAAGTTATTATTTTTATTGTATTACTGTAATTCATTACTTTAAGGTTAGCAATGGCCCATGAAAAAGCTGTACCATGGTGCAAATATCTGCCTTTTTGTATAGGCTTTACACTGCATATTTTCCCCTTTGCTAAAGTGCTTTTATTGTAAAGTTTAAGGAAAAACATTTTTTCTGTAAGTAAAATATATGTTTTGTTCATTACATCCTCTATATTGCTCAGAATTGAGATTCTTGGGACTTAATAACCACAAAATTTCAAGTTCAACTCCCAATGAGAATTGTTTATTAGCTTTCTTAGTTTAGGCTGATCAATTATGAGTAACCTTGGTTGGTTTACTTCGTCGTGGTCCTTTGCCCGCTAAGATTAAAAAAACGGACACTTCACCCATTACAACGGCAGACTTTTGCGTAAATCAAAGAAGTGAGATTTCTTATAGAAAATGGAAAGGGTGAAATTCCTGAAGGCATTACAAAATCACTTGATATATTGAAGTAAAAGAAAACCAGGAAATCATCTGCAAAAGGGCACCATGCAAGATTTAGTGATTTACAGTCTCCAGAAGAAGGATAAGGCATATAGACATAGCTTTCATCTAAAAAGAGTAGAATAAGCAAAATACATAATAATGTTGGATGTTTTCCCACACATTTTGAGCAAACTCTTAAAATTGTATCCTGCTAGGGTGTTCCTTCTCCATCCTGGTTTCGCCATAAGACTCGTCGTTGTCCATGCGCTTGTTGTGCCTAAACGCTGCACAGGCCACGACGTACATTATCACCAGGAAGATTAATATGACAATGTTGATCACGGACACCTTCCTCCAGCTCTTTTTCAGGCTGCCCAGTACACCCGCTTTGCAAGAGTTGCAGTTGTAGCACAGTAGCTGTTGATCGTTGCTCCATCGAACACAGTCCTGGTCAGCTGTGGGTAATCCCCCGTCTATGCTCCATAACGTCTCGTTCATGTAAACGTAGTTACATGCCGTGGGGGGTTTGCAACATCCCGACTACACAAAATATTTTAAGGCCTCGTTAGTAAAATGGCACGATTCCAAAATCCGGAAAACATAGAGATGTGGTCTAAATGGGAACGGCGACTTAAGCTTCGAAATTTTCCATAAAATCAAGAATTCAAGGTTGTCATTTTCTTCCTTAATATCTAAACAACTATTGAGGAAAAACTAAAGTTGATATCAAATGTTGGCATTTTGATATCAATTATTGGGGGCCCCAATTATTGGAGCTCGTGGCTTGTGCTAGGCTTCTACTTTTTCTCTGGCTCCTACAACCACTACTTATGTTTTCAAACCACAATAAAGTAAGGCTGTGAGGGAAGCGATTTGTTGTCTAAAGCCAGTTCCACGTATGGAGGCAAGCAAGGTTAAGGGCATCGAGCCTAATCTACCCTAAGATAGAACCACATGGCATTACCAAAATTAGATTACCAAATACATATCCTTACGAACAAACAGACATCATATTACATCGAGATCTCTTGTGCAGGATGGGATCACTCCATAGGAAACGAAAACCAGATAATTTTCCAGAAAGAAGGCTCCTAAATTGGATAAACTAAGCAGCCACCTAACCGGATTTTTGTCCTCGACTCAGACAGACAGCTTGTCCAAGAAACTAGAATCTCGAGGACCCATCTGCCACTCTGCCAGGTTAATATGTAAATACTATATGCATTTTCTTATAGTTACAAGACAAAGAACCATTTGTGTCAGAAGGGTAAAGGAATCAAGAATCTTGAAAGCTTGGTAAAACACAACAGGGCTTGTAAATCCCAGATTTTTAAGTGAATGAATCATGACAGCCAATGAAAAACTAAGGCAAAACACCAAAGTAAGAAAAAATATTCCGTCCAAGTTCTCAAAAGGCCCAAACTTTATAAAAATCAGTATCTACTTTAAAATTTTGGACACATGATTTGTACTCCTTATTAAAGGACAACAAATAGTTGCCACATTGTCTCCTCTTTAGACAATAATAACTTGACAACAAAAGATGATCATGACACCTTTTCTCATTTCGTATTTTTCCTCGTCCTTTGTTCTTCCCCCACGGCCCCCATAATCACACCAGAAAAATGTCATCTTTTGTTCTTTTTTTTTTTGTTAATAACCCAACTTTACCCTCGCCAGATTATATTATGGATCCCATGAGCCCACCTCAAACCCGAGCAATAGTTATACCATGAACCCGGGTCCACTTTGCATTCAAAATACACAATTTACATATTGAATGTTCACAATTTAAAACGTGAAAATTCAGTATGTAAATTGTAAGCATTTAGTTATGAACATTCAGTATATAAATTATGAACCTTCAGTATGTAAATGGTATATTTTGAATCCAGGTCCACAGAATAATTTGTGGAACCCAGAAGGTAAATCCAGTCAATCTACTTCAAGATTCAATACCAAACTATATATTTTTCAGCACAAAGAGCCCAACTCAAAGCCCCATTGTTTTTGGCAGGAATGAATCCCAAACTTTCGCTCTGTAAGCAAGTTTTAACTTCTTAATATATTGTAAAGAAAACTATTAAAAAAAAAAAGGAAAAAAAAAAAGAGTAAAGCTTTAAGCTTTTAAAGGCTCAATTTTTAGTTCTTTGCTCCTCAAGAACAGATCTGAAGGACCTAAGCTGCATTCCCGGATCATATTTCAATCTTGGGTTCTAATAAATCAAGCATATTTCAACGTATAACTGATAGAACTAATCAAATTTATCCATTTCGAGATAACATGGATTGAATCGAAATGTTTTTTTTTTTTTTTACCAAAATTAAGGAAAAAAAAAAAAAAAGAACATTGGGTCATACCTCAATAGGACTAAGGTGTCTGCGGTAAAACATATCCGCAGTTTCCGGGGCGCCATTAACGAACTTTCTCATCTTCCCACAGACATGAGAATCCCTGACACAAGAACCGATCTTCGACCAGTAGCTCTGAGTTGTAACCCTCTCCTCCAGCCAGCCGGAGTAATCCTGGAGATAATACTCCATGTAAGCCCGGTTAAATACGGGTTGACCCGACCCCTTATCCGTGACGGCGTAAGCGAAGATGACGAACCCAATAAGCGCGGCTATGATGAAGAACATAGCCCAGAGATAAAGGTACATGAGGAAGGTGTTTCTGTAACACGCGCCAGCGAACCCGGCGAGTGAAACCACCATGATGGCCACGCCTATGACTATGATGGGCCACTGAAGAAACTTCATGCAGTCCGTACTGTTGGCTCGGCTGCTCAGCCATATCCCGCCGCCCAGAATCGGGATTGAGGCCAGGAAGGTCAAGAAGTTCATCAGACCTATCAAATGGTTGCTGGTTCTCATGGCTTTTTGCGCTTTTTTTTTTTTTTTTTTAGTTTGCCAGTGTTGCCGGAGGTGAAGACGGCGGCGATGGGCGGTGAGGGTTGAGGGGAAAGGAGTGGGGAGAGAGGGGAAAATGGGTTAATCAGTTAAAGGACAGGCAGTAGTGCTGAGTGAGTGACAAGACTAGTGGTGACAAGGATGATATTATTAGTTTGAGACTGGATATATGAATATAATGGAACAAATTTTCTAAATTATTTGATGTGATTTTATTTCTAATGATTAAATAAATTAATAATTTAACATAAAAATTTTATGACGTTTTTCACGATTTAAATTTGTATAAGAGCATCTTTTTTTTTTGAAAATGTATAAGAGCAACCTTAGTAGTGAGGTTATTTGACGATTTTTGAGAAGTGGTTGTAAGTGTGATTATGAAAGAAAATATGGGAAGGGAAGGAAAAAAATAATATAAATATGATTTTTTTTAAATAATAAATGTTAGGTGCGCCCGAGTGGGCGCCAAACGCGCACAGCAGGAAATCCTTTTCTTAGCTTTGCATTGTTCCAAAATGTCTCCCTTGGAGATGATTCCCAACTTTCTCTTTCCCCATTTCTCTTTCTTCCATGTCATACAATACTATTCCAATAACCCACAATTATCCATTGATGGTGATGCTTTAAGGGCATCCTTAATAGTGTGAATTTTTTAGGAGGAATTAAAAAAGAGAAAATGGAGAGAAAAAACAAAGCTGAATTAGAAAGAAAAAAAAAAGAAGTAATTAACGCTCTTCACGTGCCGACGACAGGCAAGCTCCATCCCATTAGTTGGGCCCCACAAACTAACAAAATCACAAATTAGGACGTAGACATACTTAAGTTCAATAATCTCCAAGGTCAACCTCATTTGTTCCCAAATTTTTAAAATATTGGTTAAATTGACTACTCAATTCTACTCATCCAAATGGTTGGTGAACTTTCTTTGCATGAATTCATAGTTGTGTATTTTTGACTTACTCACGCCTTATTGAATTTTGTGATGAAATCTGCATCTATGCTCATGATTTTGTTCTCTTCTTGGAGTTCCGTCAACTCTACTTCCTTTGCTTCATTTTGAGCTTTTAACATTTGAAGCTCATAATTTTTTTGGAGTTGAGCTTGACTTTGTTTGAACATTTGTGCGATCTTTTCATTATGTTCTGTAACTTTGGTAAAATATTCACGGCATTCTGCAAATGCTTGTTTGTTTGCTTCTTTTTTTTTTTTTTCCTTCTTACGCCCGGTAAGACGTTCATTGTTCAAGCCTCGAGTTTCAAAATCATCGTCTAAATTCAAGCAAAAAGATGATGAACATATTGACTTATCGCCCTGTGACTCTGATTCTTCTGGCAGGATAATTAGGCATCAGCATCCGATCCGAATTATCAGTACTGACCCGAAGGTAGTGAACGAACGTGAAAGAGGCCGTTACACATTAAAGAGGAGGAGCCACTCCAACGGCTCCTCAGTATTAATATCCACTTACTGAAGAACATTGAAGAGGTCACTTACTGCGCATTGAAGTGAAAGCAAAGAGTCATTGCACTCAAGCATATAAAAAGACACTCACACTCATAGAGTAGGGGACGCAACATTACTAAGACAAACACTACTAGACTAAACTCACTATTGTACTCACCATTGTACTTTGACACTGAGATTAATAATACAAAGATACTGGTAACATTTTTACCGTCCTTGGTGCTTTCATTGAGAGCCGAGATCAGATCTCATGCAAACTTCACAGATCACAAAATACCCAGCTCATCTTATCCGATGGCGCGATCCGAATCTAGCAGCTCTCATGGTTCTCGTCAAGTGAACAATGATCACCTCTCGGGTGATCTTCGTGAGCAGCTCAATAGTAACCGCGTGGGAGATCGTCGCGAGGGTGATCTTCGCAGCCAGATCAACAACAATCATCGCTGAGAGGGTGATCTCCGTAGCCAACTCAACAACAACCACGATGGGGGCTGCGCTCCCCTCCCAATGAACGCTGCTCCTATCTAAGCTGTGGATCACTTCCAAGCAGCATCGCAAGTCATTCAACAGGCGGCGGCGATGATGACCCAACTAGTAGCAGGAATGCAAGGCCAGGCCCCACCACTGCCACCACCTCCTCCAGATTGAGAGTAGAGGCCAAATCTCAGGCAAAGCTCTACATATTACAAAAGAAGGCTACCCCGGTGCCTTCCAGGACAGGGCGTCCGCCTCCTCATCAGCAGCGTTTGCCTCATCTTTATCCAGTGGCGTCCTGCTCATCAAGTGGAATCGCATCCTCATTGGCGTCGCCTCCTCAAGTGGCGTCACCTCCTCAAGCGGCGTCGACTCCTCAAGCGGCATTGCCTCCTTCTCAAGCGCCGTCACCTCCTCAAGCGTCGTCACCTCCTCAAGTGGCATCACCTCCTCAAGCAGCGTCACCTTCTCAAGCAGCGTCACCTCCTCAAGTGCCGTCACCTCCTCAAGTGTCGTCACCTCTCAAATTCCGTGAAAATAAAATAAAATAAAACTTTACTCCCTTAGGGCCGGCACGAGATCCGATATCGCTAGCTACCTGACGGGAGGGTGTTTTCTGGGTAAAGCTTAAGGATGTGCTACGAAAACACCACACTCTATTCTCTTATGGCCGACACGAGATCCGATATCGCTAGCTACCTGACAGAAGAGTATTTTTCTGCGTCAAGCCGAAGGCTTGATTTAAAAAACACCACACTTTAGTCCCTTAGGTCTTGCACGAGATCCGATCTCGCTAGCTACCTGACGGGAAAGCTGACCTTTGACCGAGCCTACGGCTGGTCGCGCACAGAATGCCCAAAAACAAAAACAAAAAACACAAAAAAAACATCAAAAATCATGGCCGAGGCCTGACCTCGGCCAAAATTGGTCGAGGCTGACCTCGGCCAAAAATAGGCTGAGGCCTGACCTCGGCCGAAATTGGTCGAGGCTAACCTCGGCCAAAAATTGGTCGAGGCTGACCTTAGTCAAAAATTGGCCGAGGCCTGACCTCGGCTGAAAATTGCTCAAGGCTGACCTCGGCCAAAAATTGGCCGAGGCCTCGCCCTCGCCTCGGCTACAATTCTCTTACCGTTAGAAAAAAAATCAATTTTTACATACGTCATTACTCTCAAACCACCTCAACCACTCTCGTTGGCTAAGGAGTGGGGGGACTAGTGACAAGATAATTGAGCATCAGCACCCTACCCGAATTATCAGCACTGACCCGAAGGTAGTTAACGGGCGTGAAAGAGGTCGTTACACATTAAAGAGGAGGAGTCACTCCAATGGCTCCTCAGTATTAATATCCACTTACTGAAGAACATTAAAGAGGTCACTTACTACGCATTGAAGTGGAAGCAATGAGTCGTTGTAGTCAAGCATATAAAAAGACACTCACACTCATAGAGTAGGGGACGCAACATTACTAAGACAAACACTACTAGACTAAACTCACTATTGTACTCACCATTGTACTTTGACACTGAGATTAATAATATAAAGATACCGGTAACATTTTTACCGTCACCTTCACTGTTAGAACTTCGCTTTGGACTTTCAATACTTGGTTCTCTGCTCGAGGGGCCTTTAAATTTCTCCAAGTCTTTAACAATAGGTCATACATAATCAAATTTAAAACATTTTTTTTAATTTGGCATCTTGTGCCAATACTTCTTTTACTCTATCAAGCTTTTATAAACCACAATTAAAGTGAAAAAAATAAATTTTAGTGCAGCATTTGGTGTAATGAATTGGAGATGAAAAAAATTTGATATAAAAATATGTTGAGAATATTATATTTGATATAAAATTTAATTAAAAAAAAATTGGTACAGTGCCTTAGAGATGGCCTTACACCAATTTTTATCAAATTATTTACGAAATGGCTTCAAAAGCTAATTAATGCCAAAACAAATTTAAAGCAACCACTCACCAACCGTAATATATGCTTTGGTATGTTTCACATGGATGACTGTGTGCGGCGTGTGCCCACCTTTTCTTAACCACTACACCCTTATTTTTCCGGTTTTTAAAATAAAATTAAAAATGTTATCGGAAGAAAAACAGGCATATTAAAATGGGAATGCATGCTTCATATAAAAAGTGTAAATTAATCTTATTTATTCATCTATATTGATTAGACTTTGAAATTAAGAAAAAAAAATATTGTGATATTTTCGTAATTATAGTGATGCATTTGAAAACACTTGATAGTGCAATTAGGAAATTAATAGTGCACTCACATGAGTGCGCTATTATAGATTATGAGTGCAGTGTTAGCTATTCGCGAATGTGCTATTGCAATTACGTAAATATTTCTTTTTTTTTTTTTTTAAATTTTTAACTCTTGATCAACTTATATCGGTTGATGAGATTAATACACACTTTTTACATGGAACTTGTGTTCTCATATAATCATTCCTCTAAATATATTGACAATCATTATATTGTGGGACTAGGGTGATAGAGTCGATCATGCACATTTTGGACCTTGGTCCAAATTATGTACTTACAATGAACATATTATGTATATTCAGTTTATTTACATATAGTTCATATATTATGAGCATAGAACATGTATATATTTTGTTAACCGAATATACATAATATATTAATTGTATGTACATAATTTGAACCATGGTCCACAATGTGTGTGATTAATTTGATCCACAATATAATTTGCGATATATTGGGAAACAATTCTTATCCCGTGGACCCTGGTTCTGTACGTGGTCGTTTTCGAACGACGACATATTTAATTTTGACTGTGACCATTTGGTTGTCCAATTCACGTTACAATATATATATATATATATATATATATATATATATATATATATATATATATATATATATATATATCGTAAAGTATGTATATGTGTGTTATGTTGTGAGTTTTTGTATTTTGTGTTATGAAATTATGTACCTTAATAAGATATTGATTTTTTCGTACTTTCTTATCAATTAAATTTCCAAAAAAAAATGTTTCCAAATAATATGTTTGATGGAAATAACTTTAGGGAGAAAATTAATTAATTTGGTGTTGCTTTGGAAATATAACAATTAAATTACTTGAAAAATTCATTATCATGTTTGGTTTGTTTAAACTTCTCTAGAAAAATTTTTATAATCTCTAATATATCATTGGTACATACAAACATTAAAAAACACATAACAAATAATCAAGAGTTTAATAAATTACTTGTAAATTAATTAATCATATGCCAAAAAATCTCCATATCATCAAATTAATTTTTTTTGAGTACTATAGACTCCGTTACCTACTGGGGTTCGAACCTGAGACCTCTCATTTGAGAAGCCACAGTTATGTCGTTCGCCCACAAGGCTTTTGGCATGTCATCAAATTAATTAAGTATCAAAAAATTAAACTTAAGTTAATCAAGTTATATATGACTTTATGGTCAAGTGGCATGTAGTGACTCTCCGAGGTTATGAGATGAGAGACAAATTTTTTATATTTATAAGAAACTTTAACTTGATGCAAAAAAAAAAAAAACAAATAAATAAATAAAATAGAAAAGAAGATATTGCATCAAACATGAGAATAATTTTTCTACTTTTTAAATTTTCAGGTGGCTACCAAACGCCTAATAATATGAATTAGGTACTTGGAGCAAATTAGTAGATGTGTAACACAACATATTGTGTGTCTTATGTTATGAATTTATGTTTTGTGTTGTGAAATTCTATACTTATAGAACATAAAGGGGGTGTTTGGTTATTGGCTTATAAGCCAAATTTTAGCTTATTTGACCAAGTTTAGATGTTTGACCAACCAATAAGTTATTTTGAAGTGTTTGGTAATGGCTTATTGGCCTTGGCTTATTGGGCTAATAAGCTGAAAATTGAAAAGCTAATGAATGTAGCTTTTTGTATTAGCTTGTTGGGAACAATGGGTATATTGACTATTTTATCCTTTGAAATCAATGTGATTTACTTTTAAATGGGTGGTGTGTTTGTTATTTTATAATAATAATAATAATAATAATAATAATAATAATAATAATAATAATAATAAAACGGGTGATGGGTTTGTTATTTTTAATAATAATAATAGAAAATAAATACGTAATAAAAATTGTTTTAGAATACTCGTATAATTTAATAAGAGTTAAATAAACAAAAATAATTAACTTATGCCCTTAAAAAAGTATAGATGATATCCAAATTTTATAATTATTTATTAATAAGAGTTTATCTTCTTGTTATATTTAAAGGTTGAAATAATACAATACACTCATACCCTTAAATGTCATTTTACATTCAATCAGCTACAGCTAATTTATCAAACAGTTTTTTTATAACCAGCCAAATGTGTATGTGTTGTAAAATTATTTATGTACCTTAAGAAGTTTTTTTTTTTTTTTGAATACTACGAACTTTATTAGAATGAAGTATCTGTTCATAACTACTCAAATGTGTATGTGTTGTAAAATTATTTATGTACCTTAAGAATCTGTTCATAACTACTTTCTCAATCTATTGAAGCACAAGAGTCAATACTGACTCCACTGAAGCTCAAACCCACCACCTCTTGTATAAAGGGAAGGGTTTGATGCTATTGGACCACAAGGTCCTTGGCATGTACCTTAAGAAGTTAATAGTATGAATTCTATATTTGGAATAGACTAGTAGCCGTGTAGAAATATGAAAAATGAAAAAACCGCAAAATTCGTTAAAATTTAAAGATAGAAAGGGCGTCATTTCTATACAGGATCCACATTATAAATTGCCATTGGGAAATGGGTATCCAAATGATCAAATATCAAAAGGGCTGTTCGGCCCAAATTAAAATCTGAAAAGCCCATTTCTGTTTACGGCTGAAATTATTTCTTAAATGAGTTGTAATGGACTATTCTCCTTTCTCAGTTTGTAGTTGTTATACCATGGACCCAGGTCCACCTTGCAAGGTGGATCTGGGTCTACATTCACATACACTATACTCTATATTCACAATTTGTAAATTTCACATTCACACATTACAGGATTATATGTTTAGTAACTATACTCTACATTCACATACACTATACTCTACATTCACAATTTGTAAACTCCACATTCACACATTCAAAACTTTATATTCACAGGTCCTATACTCCACATTCACAACTTGAGAACTTCACATTCACACATTACAGGGCTACAAGTTGCTAGAACTTCTTAACTCTATTACAGATTCACACATGCATAACTCTACATTCACGATTTCTATACTCCATATTCACAATTTGAAACCTCCACATTCACACATTTCTGGGCAACTCTACATTCACACTATGAAACCTCTACATTCACACATTTTTGGACAACTCTATATTCAGCAATATGCTTACTTATTTTTATTTTTATTTTTTTTTTAAAAAAAAAAACAAAAACGACGTAGTTTTGGACCCAGGTCCACCTTGCAAGGTGGACCTGGGTCCACAGCATAATTTGCCTTCAATATGTTACAAGTTGAAACAATAATCACGTAATTTACGGTTGAAACTATAGTTCAATCTTATACCCAATCGTTATATCATGCACCACGGTGCACAGAGCAATGTGCACCCAAAACGACGTCATTTCGAAGTTAGTGGACGGGGACGTGAATGACTCCAAGGAATTCATTATCTACAATACACATAATCATTATCTAGAATACACAGAATGTTTGCCTAGAATATACAGAATATTGACACAAAATACACAGAACTCATCCTCCTAACATTCGAATGCATAAACACATCACAACTTGTGTTAATAACATGAATACACAGAATATTGACACAAAAATACACAGAACTCATCCTCCTAAATATTCGAATGCACAAACACATCACAACATGTGTTACTAACATGAATACACAGAACGGTTGCCTAGAATACATAGAATGATTGCCTGGAATACACAGAACGATTACCTAGAATACACAGAATATTAACATAAATACACAGACCGGCCGAAGTGAAAAACGTGATTTCCAAAAAATGGGACAATTAGTTTACCATGCTCAAAACGACGTCGTTTACGTACGTGGTGCACATTGCTGTGTGCACCGTGGTGCACGGTATAATTTGCCCTCTCATACCGCTGGCATTTGTTATGGATTTTATGATGGAATAATGCTACATTTTTTAAGGCATTTCTTTTGCCGAATGCGAAATTATCTTATAGGATAGAATTACCTCCACAAAGACAATATGAAATTACAAGAATGTATAACCATTTCAACTTTATAATTATAACTTCAAATTTTTATTTTAGTAAAATAAATTTAAATAATTGAATAAAATAATTTTTGAATTAAAAAATAAATTAAACTCAGAAATTTAAAAAATTAAAATTTAAAAAAAAAAAACTAAAAAAATATAATAACAAAATATTTTGACCTCAACGGCAAATGACCATTGAGGTCAAAATTTTTAATCAAAACAATAGCCTCAATTGAAACTGTTTTTTTCCTCCTAAATATGAAAAAGAGGGTGGGGGACAGTCCCTCACTCTCTGTGCCTAAAACTGGCATGCGCTATCCACGCAGCTTTCAATTGTGTTAGACATGTTTTGAAGAGAACAGTATCTCCGGAACATGTTTTTTCTCTCCTTCAAACCCTAAGTAGAGAAAAATGTATTTTTATGTTAGTTTGGTTGGATGGAAAATGTTTTTCATTGTACTTTTCTTCAAAAGGGAAGGAAAATAAATTCTTAGCTAGAGATTGATATTTTGTTTTTCAAAGGATCTGGGAAGAAAGTATTAAACAATTGAACTATTTTGCCATCATCAAAATTTATTAATTACACATGTATATAATTTATTATCACTATTCTTGTTAAGGGCATATTGATCTTTATATGCATAATTTCTTACTATTCCAAATCTAACCAAACAATGGAATCCATATTCTTAGTAAAAAAAATTTTCCACAAAACAAACAATGAAATCTATTTTCCTGGTAATTTGTTTTCCATGCATGGAATTTGAATTCCATTTCCTTCAAATATTTCTCCAACGAACTAAGCGGGCTATAATTCCTTTTTTTTTTCTCTCCCTCTTTCTCTTTTCATTGGAGGTGATCTAAGGATGTCTAAGTTATTATGTGAAATGAGACAATAAAAAAAAAAAAAAAAACCAAAGCCTATTTAGTGGCAAATTATACGATAGATCTGGGTTCACCTTGCAAAATGGACCCGAGTCCCTGGCATAACAATCGCTATTTAGTCTCAAGTTTACCACCTCATGCATCTAATAAAAAAGCCTACTTTCTTGTGATATAACAAATTAATAAATTAAGTCAATTGTATAGTATATATTTACTATTCATTCCACAATCAAATTCTTATTTCTTTAATTATTTTATTTAATATTTTTAAATTTACTTTTTGGTACTTTATATATATATATATATATATATATATAATTAAATTGTAAATAACTTTCATAAATTCTTATTAGTTGAACCAAACTCATAAAATGAAATATATGAAGTATTATATTAATTTAGTAAGATAATGAATATTATGTAATAGTTTTTGAGTTCTACTCAAAAACTATTACATAATATTCATTATCTTATGTAATAGTTTTGGCATGTGAAAATAATTTTTTTATATTTAGAATAATAGTTGAATAGGTCTTTAAATTAAAAAAAATGTAACCAAACATTTAGAATTTTATATAGTAGATGGACAAAGTAAAATCAATGGCATTAAATCATACATTAACAAATATACCGAGTTAAGTCATGAGTTAAATATTTATTATTATTATTATTATTATTATTATTATTATTAGTGGATCTCTTCGTCATGACCGGAGGCTTGCAAGTGTTTGGTTGTCTTTCCTTTTCCAGGCCGATTTTTTGATTTGTGTGGCCCTGTGCTGGTATATAAGTGATACCCTATCAAAGTATATAAATAAACTGCGAATTGAAGAAAAGTAATTTCGTGTAAATATTACGGAGTAGAATTTTTTATTTGAATAATACTAAGTAGAATTTATTATTTGAATAATACTAAGTAGAATTTAGATCAGTCATGAAAATCTAATTTTGAGTCAATATAATTACAAATACATATACTAACTATTGGGTCAGGACCGGACTAGGGGCCCCCAAAATTTTGGGGTCCTGTGCTGTTGCACATCTTGCACGCCCTAAAATGCGGCCCGCGCTTCTCTATTGGGCAGATCTACTAGAGGACACATTAGATGTTCTAAGACAAATTGAGAATAGTTTACACTCATTGCGGTGGATAAATTTTTATTTTTTTTTTTATAAATTTCTTTTCAAATAATCTCATCATGTTGATATTTTTAAAGTATTATATTACTGAATTGGCCTGCCTGGTTGCCTCCTGTACAGTATAAAATGGCAGCATTTTCTTCTCCTGCCATCACACATCAGAAGAAAAGAGTACAGTGTACAGGTATGGATAGAGAATTGGCAATGTCCCATGTGCTTTATTGAGAAAGACATGACAAAGGTTGGAACTTTCTGTGATGGAACATCAAATCGACAATCTGAAAATGATATATATAAAAGCATCTTTAATTGTGTAATTTTTAGCACAATTTTTTAAGTGCTTATTAAGAAAGAAAACATGAAAGAAATAAGAAGTAAAAAAAAAAAAAAAATAGCAGCACAGTGGGCCCACCGCGCGTGGCGCGTACGCAGTCCTGGTGCGCCAAGGAGCTACTTTATTTTTTGATGGGTTATTATGCCTGAAAAAAAATAAAATCAATATGCTTGCAGGAGCACCTTAAACCTTATTTCTCTCCTCTCTCATATCCACATCAGTCTTGAAATATGCAAAAATCATCTAAAATCTTCTTATTGCGGATGCTTGTACCACGCTGAATATTATCCTAGCTAGTTTATGACTAGCTTGATAGCTACTATTTGGCATGATATACCCTCCATTTTCTATTTTATGTTTTTTACTTCCTTTCTAAAAGAAAAAAAAAAAAAAAGATTAACCCTTCTAATTTTATAAATTTAAACCATAAATTTAAGTGATCATCATTGCTCCTCCTCTAGAACAGATAGAGATGATAAATCTTAGGATGTGCTTTAACTAGTTTATAGACGACCCTAAATATTTGTATACTAATGTCCACAATAACATAAAATCCTTACCTCTCAATTTGTTTTTCTTTGGTAGAATTCTATCCCTACATTTTAATCAAACAAATTTAATTTTATGATTCAAAAGTCCTCCCGAAATCTTATTTGAATTCCTTTCAGTTTTCTCTAATAAAATCACCAAATCTTATATGAACTATTTTTATATACAGTAAAATAAGTTTTTTTTTTAATAAAGTAAGAAACTACCCTAATTACATAAATCTTGCCCACGTTGATAAATGTCGAAAAAAACTTCATGAAAATTTTGCAATTTGATAAATTAATAGGCGTAATGAATTGTCATTTTTTTTTTGAAAGTAAACGTAGCTATTCCATTAATTCATAACATAAAACGTTTACATCAACGATCAATGAAATGGTAAACCATTCCTTACAGTCAGACATAGAAACAACTTTTCTAACTATGCTATAGAAAACTTGAATCGCAGATTGTTTCATAACTAGGAAGCTATGTTCCTTCAAGGAGCTTAAAGCTTCATAAAAAATCTGGGTCTTCGTCATCATTCTTTTTTGCTCGCCCAGGATAAAATCAACACTTGCCGAAACCAAACTAAACGATTTATGCTAATGAAAATGAAAAGCTCGTGAAAGTAACGAGATGAAAAATGCTCGTGAAAGTAACGAGAGGAAAACACAATAATAGAGAAAATAAAAAGTAGGTAAAGTCAAAGTAGGGTTGGGAGTTCGAGACTACCAACACAAACCCAATACCTACCTACTATTATTTTATTCAAAGGGAAAGAAAACGGAAGACGAAGATCTATGGCGTTGGTCGGAGGCGGACGGACCTGCGACAGTGGCCGGGGCGGAAGAAGAGCGAGAGCAAACGTAGAAGGTGACCAAAACCGCCGGCTCAAAGCTCCATTAGAGCTCCGGCCGGAGGCCGGCGGTGGAAGTCGAAGTTGAGCAGCAGAGAAAGGCGTTTGGTTTTAGAGAGAAAAGGATGCATCATTTGTAATGAATTGTCATTCAATATTCAAAGTTGGAATATTTATGGTACCACTTATGTTACAAAGGTGAAGTTCATTAGCTGGTCAATTAATGAGAGGAGCCATTCTAAAGGAAAATGGGACAGGCTAATTAAGCAAGATTAAGTATGATTTTACTAATTATAAAAACTCCCCATTTGTCGAGAAAGGAAGATATAAAATTCATTTACTTATACATTTATCCAATTTCAGAAATAGAGAACGATGAAATGAAAATTTAAATAAACCAGGCCTAATAATCTTCTAGACAATCTAATCTAAGAATATAACAAACAAAGAACAACCTCAACCAAACCACAAAGTCTATTAACCTGACATGGTGTTTAACAGCACCCTCAAATAATTGTTGCCGATTTTTCTGTCACTCAAAAAAAGAAATATAACAAACAAAATACTATCATTCTTTTCTTGAAAAGACACACAACTTTGTAATTGATCAATTAATTAACATCTTCATCATCCTACATGAGTGGGGTGTTGATTAGCCCATGCCAAGAAGAATAAGGGCCAAACCCATTCTCATTCCAGCTTTGTCTGCTTGAGCTAATTACATCACTGTTGCCCACCATGTTGGCACCTTCTTCCCCACCCTGCAGCCATGGAAATCCCCAGTTTAGCCTGCTCTCACCTTCATCTCTTCCATAACACACCTCTTGCTTCACCCCACCGCTACAGATCCGATCTTGATATGATGAATTCCCCATCATTTCCCCATTCCCACCATTCCATTCCACACTATTACTCTGCTCACTCCCAATCCCATAGCACAGACTATGGAACAGCCCGTTTGTCCCCGGAGTTTGCAGAAACCCAACGCCCAAATGGCCCAATAACCCATAGCTTTCAAGAACATCGCAGGGATTAACGTTGTTGGTGGGATTATTATTGCAGATGATTGGTCTGTCATAAGGCAGGGTGGTGGTGAGGGAGGGCATTAAGGGGGTAGAGGTGAGTGAAGAGAATAATGGGTCTTGGGTAGTTCGAGGGCGGGAAGAGGATCGCTTGTTTTTCCGGCAGCCGCCGCCGACGGGGACGTTGCGGAGGGTGCCGCCTTTGGTCCAGTAGCGGCGGCAGGACTTGCAGAAGTAGCGGGGCTGAGATAGGCTGTAGTTGTTGTAGTAGCAGAACTTTGTGTTGGTGGAATCGCACCTTGGGCATTTCAATGATTGTTCGTCTGCAGATGGCTTCGCCTTCTTCTCTTGCTGCTCTGCTTTTGTGCAACCCAACATGCTCTCCAGTGTCTGTGATGATGATGCCATTTCAATTCCCTGCAAATCCCAAACAAACCCACATTTATTAGACCACCTCAAATCTTTCTTTTATTTTGAGCGATAGAGTAAACTTAGCATCTACTATTTGAAGGTATGCACTATCTTATGACCTTAATTTGCAAAAAAATAAGTAAATCAAGTCAGCTAATTTAGGTTGTCCTTAACTAATCAGCAAGTTCAAACTATCCGATGAGGATGTAAATAACAGTACTGTGTAACTCTAACCAGCCAAAAAATCACAATAAAGTAGATTATCAACATTTGACTGACTGAAATAAAAGAAATATTTTTTTTTTCTTCATTTGTAACAATGGTATGTAGAATCAAATCAAAGAAAGGGATTGAAGGAGTGAAGAATATATACCTGAAAGCTTTGAAGGATTGGGTTCCAGAAGAGATGTGATTATATATGAAGATGAATATCTCAGGTGAAGGGGGTTAATGACGCTCTTGCAGACTTATTGCAGTCTCAGGTTCCAAGCTGATACATATATATATATATATATATATTTATAATATATGCAGACAGAGAGAGATTCTTCTTCCTTCTTCCCTTGTTCTGTCTGTCTGTCTCTCTCTCTCTCTATATCGCATGAGAGGGAGAATGGTGAGTGCGTATAATGATTACAAAATATAGGTGTACCGGGATGCGTGCATACATATATCTCTCTTGGATTTTTCACCCTCTATAGGTGGCCTACATACTATACATCAACGGATCATTTCATTCTTCTGGATAGGATATCTATGATAGATGATCAGCAGAATGGTGATGGGAATGAGACCCAGTATAGTACAGTACTTCTGCTGTGATGGGAATCTAACGCCACACAATGCAACTATTCCCACATCCAAACAATAATTTAGGTCTAATTCTAGTTACGTGATTAAAGGCCTAACCAACATTATTTAGTCTACTACTCTACTCTTCAATATTCCATCCAATAAACATACACTCATTATTGACTTTATCACATAATGAGATAAATACAAGGTTAGATGATTGTTTTGGTAGCTAGGTGTAGATCATGCTAAAGAATTGTCCTAATTCTTGAGTAATACTACATAGATTCGCATTTTGTAGTCTATTTTTATACTCTATATCTATATTATATGTCATTTTTTTTTTGAATATTGTACTATATGTCATTATTTGATTTACTCATATATATAGGTGTATATGGTTCATGGTTTCTGTTCAGTTTTTTTTTTTTTTTTTTTTTATCATTCAATGGAAATTAAACACTTGGTGTAAGTTATACTTTATGAAAATCCACCTACCATTTTTCTAAATCGTCCCTTACTTTGTCGCAACCCGACTGAATATGAATGATTTCCACCATGGCAAGCATGTTAGATGCTGGCTTGTTTGGTAACATAGTAACTATCAGTCAATTTTGACTTATTTGCCCATTATCAACCGAGACTACTATTAACTGTTTGATTTGGTTAAACAATCAGTATGAGTGTAATTTTGAAAAAGAATTCTTCCAGATGACAAGAGTGGCACCATGAGAAGGAGGGATATTCCGGTCATGATAAGCTGGTTTTGTGCTGGGTATCACCCCCATCCTATCCCAAAAAAGGGAGAGAAAGAGAATATGTATATAGGATAATGGGATTAGGGTTTAGAATTAAAGAAAATGATCATAAGCTATGTATGTGGGACACAAGCACTTGACAAGAGTGAATGCCGAGGATAACGGCTTCATAATACTATATTTCAACTATTCCATCAAGTGGCGTCCCCATCAAGTAATTTAAATAGCAAATAAAAATCACATGCAATCAACTAATTAATTGCTGATGATAAGATACCAATCAAACGCAAATTTTGGGTGCCCAATTACGGTTGACAACCTCCATCGCTTTATCCTAAAGGTACTATTATATTCACTCTATTATTGTGATTTAAATTTATAATCTCTCAATTAAGAGAGTCACAATTATGCTGCTTGACAATAAGATCTTTGACAGTGTGCTTTCGGGGCTGCTATTACCCAACATTTCTAACAGCAAATGTCATACTAGTAAGATGTTATCATGCAGTGTCATTTATATATAACTAATTAATGAATATATAATGATACAGCAATGGTCATATCATTAACAGACAATGATAGATCCCTCTTGTCCCATTATTACACCTTGGGATCCTATGCCACCGGGCATCAGAGCGGCCACTGCCTTCTCTCACACGACAAAATAATGCTGCGACTGTACTGCAAATTTCTTGAAAGAGAAAGCTTACCTATCATCTCCACCACCATCGTTTTCATGTTTTGTTTGTTTACTTTCATTCTAACTTGGAAACAGCATATTTGATTACCAAATTTTCCATCACTATTTTCAATTTGTCATTGTATGTGAAGCAATCTATGTGCTCTGATCTATTACGGGTTTAAAATTTAAACTAGTACAGTGATTTAAAACGAAAAAGACTAATTTTATTATTGGAATTAGATTTTTTTTAATGTTGAGATTGGAATGATTAAAATAGTGGAGATAATATTAAAAGGATTGGACAACTTATGTGATTGCAAAATTTTCTATCACTGTTTTCGGTTTGTCAGTGTGCACAAAATCTATATGCTCTCTTAGGCGTTTAGAATTTAAACTCGTGATTTAATTAAGAAGAAAAAGACTAACTTTACCATTAGAATTAGATTTTTTTATAAAAAAAAAAAAGAACTGTTGAGATTGAAATGATTAAAAGAGTGTGATGAATAATATTAAAAAGATTGGGCAACTTATATTATTGTCCACTAGTTCGATCAAATTCTTGTGGTTAGATACTTAGATCTAGTAACATATTACCCTAATACATTAATCATAGTTTATTTGAACATTCTGATTGGAACATTATGGGCTTGGATAATCCCCTATGGGAACAGCAATTGTGGGAGATTTTACAAGGAAATAGAATAGTAATTAATTTATTCCGTACGAATACAATTATCATCCCTGAAATAGTAATGAAAATTCATTTTCTCATATTTGTCACATAACATTGGTCTAGTGAATGAAAAACACCATTTAAGACTTACTTTCTGTGATAGGGGTGGGGTTCTGTCACAAATATTGGGATTTTGGTTTGGGATGAGCTTTATGCGTAAAAGTATATAATTTAGTATTAAGTTCTGAAATTATATTGACTCGATTTATTTTTTCATAAGTCTAGAATATAACTATATAAGTTTATAAGGTCCAAAATATTATTAGGTGAAATTAAAATATTTGAATTATTGGAAAAAAAATTAGTAATGGAAACACAACTTTTGGTGTGGGGTGGGGTGGGCTACAACAGGAGACCAAGTCACCAAGGTACATGATGCATGCCTAATTGCCTTGGGATCAGCAGGAGAGATGAAGTGATCATTTGACTGGTCAAAGTTTCACGCAATTCTCGTTCAAACAAGACACTGACACAAAGTGAAAGTGGGGTTGGTTTCATACAAGGTTTTAGGAAGGTGAGCCATGAAAAACGACAGCCACACAGTATTATATTGTTGTAGTGGCAGACTGGCAGTCTGCTTGGCATGTCTGTGAAGGAAAGAATGTCTCTATTGATCATAGATTCCACCGGTTTTATTTCATACATGCATACTTAATTGTCTGCTTTAGTTTTGATTCCTTTGTGGAATGGAATGGAATGTTATTGGATTCTGAGACTGACTCAGATCAAGCCTTGATTTGCCTCGTGCTTTCCGCTGCTTATTTACAAAAATTATTGCGTGGATAAGAGAGAGATTGTGAAGTATAACGCACCAGCTTAGCTTCTTTTGAGGCCAAAAACCATATAGAGTGGGATTTGTTTGTACTAGGGATAGTAATGAATCCAATAATAATGGATAGATAGATATTCCACTTCAATAATTGATAATTGAATTTGAAACAGATTTGAGTAATTTTAAATATATTCATATTAGGCTGAAGAGGAGATCAATAATGAATGTCCGGGTTGAGTAAGATTGTTTGAATCTAATTTAGTGTCCTATTGGGTAATTTGATGTGTCTTTCTTATGTTGGTTATATTGTTAGCGATATTGTCGTGCTATTCTGAACACTTTAGGTGCTTGTCGTATTATTAACATTAGTCCGTCAGCGAACCAGCTTGCTCACACTCTTGCTAAAGCAGTTGATTCTCATGCTGGTCCTTGCTCATGGGAGGGTGAACCTCCGACTTTTGTTCATGCATACTTTCTTGAGTTAATGCAGTTTGTTTGGTGTTTGCTTTCAAAAAATATATATATTCATATTAATGAATGAATAAACGGGCAAGTACTATTTTTGTTGTCATCTCTAGTTGTACGAAGTATGGTGGTATATATGTATTCTTGTATAGTTTCTTTTAAGGAGATAATGTGGTAAGATTTTTCAAAATTATATTAATATTGTCATCTTTGTTATACTATTCAAGTTCAAAATTCAGTTCAGCGCCTCAACTTAACATCATTTGTTAGGGAGGTTATAAGACAATTTTACTTGCCCGATAATTGAATATCATATCCTCGTCATTATTTCCCGACCTAGTTATTTATGGACTTCTCAACCTTATTATCAATAGGATGGCTTCTTGACCTGGAGATCATACGATTTCTTGGCGATCACAACTAGACAAGTCAATTCATCGTCATTTCACCAACAATCACGTCAATAGCTTACATGCATTAGTTGTGAACGACCTAAGTTCCCAATCAATGATGTCACATCAACTATGTCAGCAACTTATTGTGATCATTATATCGCATTGTCACTTAGTATAAATAGAACATCCTAACTATTGTTTGGGGACTGAATTCTCACGACTTGTATTGTACCAACCGGAGCTTTTCGAACTCGAAGGAACCCTTACACTAAGTGGGATAAACCAAAACCCATATACTTATATCGATTTACACCATCAATCATCATTCTTTATAAATTGTCGATGTTGTTCCTTTTATAATGCATTAATTTTGTTAAACACAAACAAATTAAGGGTGTGTTTGGTTGGGGGGTTTAGGCATAAGGTATGGGTATCAAAGTGATTGTTAGTGTTTGGTTGATAGGTTTTGTGAATGCTACTATGGTTTTGAAATACCCCATTAATGGCAAAACCCATACCCTTATTAAATAAGGGTTTTATCTCCCTTCATCATTTCTTCCCCAACTATTAATAATCATTCACATTCCACCCAACTACCAAACATGCTAAATACTTTTACCAAAATCCATTACCCTTACCAAGTATTTGATATCCATTCCGATTCCGATTCCCATGTGCGAACCAAACACACCCTAAGAATAGTCACTTATTAGGCACCATAAATGGACAAAGTAACAAAGATCAGAACAAAAGGAGGACGTACACGGTAGAAAATAATCATGAAAAAAAATACTCATTTTTGGTCCCCATAGTTGCACTTTGCCTATTCTCTTACCACTTCATCAGTACTAGCATTAAAGTCGGGAGTTAATGAAATTGAGATTAATGGCAAGCAATTTTGTGAAAAGGATAGAGAAAGGAAAAACTTTCTTTTTCTAGTTTTCTCTTAGATACTACCTATTAAATCAGTAAGTTAAATTCTTACAAACAGAAAAAATCTAATACAAATATGTTAATACGTGTGTATTTATTAGAGATATATATTCTTATAAAAAGTGGTATAATAAATAATTCTTTATTACATAAGTAAGAGAAAAGTAAATTTATAAGAATTTTTTCAAATTGGCCACTAAACGAAACTTGAAAGTGCAATTAGGCAACTGAACAAAAAAAAAAAAAAACAATTACTCACCTCAACACTCCAAATGTATGTAATTTTACATGATAGCAAGTTAACACTCCATCCAGCAGGTTGCATATTGACGTGGAGGATGACTTGACATTTTTTTTTTATTTCCTTTATTTTCCTTTCCTTCAATTTGTCTTATTCTGTACAGAACAACTAACCATAAGATAAGTCTAGTACGAGTTGCAATATTCCCTAGCGTCAAGATCATCTCTCCATGTGAAACTGCGAACTGATGAACTTTTTTTTCTTTGAAAATTCGAACGGATGAAAATACAAATTGATATATAAACTGTTAGGGATTTCAGGCGTGGTTTGAAAATTTTATAATTGATTTGCAAATAACTTATTGAAGCTTAGTTGTTTAATGGAAAATTTTGATTGAAGCTTAGTTGATTTGGAAATTTCATACCTTATTAGTTTGCCTTGTACACGGTGGAAAAGAAAGGAAATAAAAAAAAATGTCAAGTCATTGTCCACGTCAACATGCAACCTGTTGGATGGAGTGTTAACCTGCTATCAGGTAAAATTGCATACATTTGGGGTGTTGAGGAGAGTAATTGCACTTTTTTTATTCAATAGTCTAATTGTACTTTCAGGTTTAGTTCAGTGGTCAATTTAGACCTTATTCCTATAATAAATCAACCTATATATGTTTTTGGGAAAAAGATACAAATAAGTCATCGAACAATTTGAGAATTAGCAATTAAGCCACTGAACTCAAAAAATGTCCAAATTAATCCACGAACTTAGAAAAAAGTTGCAAGTAACATTTTTAATAGGTTACTATCCAGTTGCTGTTGATTTGGATTGCCACATGTAATCATATTTTGATAATAGTGAAAGTAAAGTGATAAATTTTAATTATCATATTTGAATAATATAATGAAATTTAAAAAATGAGTAAATACCAATTTTGGTCCCACGACTATTAGCAAAACGATAATTTTGGTCCACATGTTTAATTTCTACCAGTTTTGGTTCAACGATTATGGTTTTAGTACCAATTTTCATCCACGACTATTATTTTAGTGTCAAAATTCTTCGCGTTGGTCATCCATCTGTTTAAAACATGCAAAAACCTAAAATTGTTAAAGGTATTTTCGTTATTTTCAACTTAATATCCCAATTTGAGCGTGGATAAATGGATTTAAGTCCTAAGATCGATCAAAATTCGTAGTTTTTCTCCTCATTTTACCTTAATTTGAGGAGGAGAACTGTGAATTGTGATTGATCTTAGGGCTTAAATCTCTTTATTCATGCTCAATTCGGATATTGAGTTAAAAATGATGAAAATACCCTTAAAATTTTTAGATTTTGGCATGTTTTAAACGAATGGGTGACTGGCGCGATGAATTTTGGCATTAAAATAGTAGTCGTGGGACCAAAATTAGTACTAAAACAATAGTCGTGAGACAAAAATTGATAGAAATTAAACATGTGGATCAAAATTATCACTTTGCTAATAGTAGTGGGACCAAAATTGATATTTGCTCTTTAAAAATTATATATTTTTTGTTTAAGGGAAAATGTGCAAATAAGTCATCGAACTATTTGAGAATTAGCAATTAGGCCACTGAACACAAAAAAGCTCCAAATTAATTCACGAGCTTAGAAAAAAAGTTGCAATTAACATTTTTAACAGGTTACTATCCGGTTGATGTTGATTTTGATTACTACATGTAATCATATTTTGATAATAGTGAAAGTATTACGCAAGAGTTAAAGTGAAAATTTTAAATTATCATATTTGAATTATATAATGAAATTTAAAAAATTATATTTTTTTGTTTAATAATAATGTACACAAGTTTCATAAAATTTTAATTATATTGTTAACTTTATCCAAGTTATTGGATTAATTTAGATTTTTTTTTTAGTTTAATGGCTTAATTATATTGTTGTTTTCTAAATATTTTGATGGTCTATTTATACCTAGTCTCAAAATATGATTACACGGGGCAATCCAAATCAACAGCAATTGGATAGTAACCTGCTAAAAATGTTAATTGCAACTTTTTTTCGAGTTCGTGGATTAATTTGGAGTTTTTTTAGTTCAATGGCTTAATTGCTAATTCTTAAATAGTTTGATGGCCTATTTGTACCTTTTCTTTATGTTTTTTTTTTAAAAATTATTTTGATTATGATTCCGATTTTTGTCCCTTATCAAATAAAAAAGTCTATTGTTATTAAATCCATTTTAATTATTATATATTTAATTTTGTTTTCAATTTTAATTATGATACTCGAGCATCCTCAATAATTGTATTTTTGAAAAGCTTTTGCAAGTGTGATTAGAAAAGAGAAGATGAGAGGGGAGAGAAAAAGAGAAAAAAAAAACAAAAAAAATATAAAAGAGAAAGGTGATTTTTTTTAAAAGAAGTTGAAAAGCGTCATTAACGCGCTTGGTTGGGCGCTGTGTTGCAAACTTGCAATGCACGCGACCCGAGCACAAAATTTAGAGATTTTGATTGGTCTGACAAGTTTGATAAAAAAACAATGCCTTGTAATAGAGAGTTTTTTTTTTCTCTTTCTCTCTTTCTACTCCACTTTTTCTCCTCCACATAAACTTGTTTCTCAAAAATCACACCAAAATTACAAAAGAAAACTTCTATTGGTAATGCTCTTAATAATTAAGTGCCCATAAAATTAGACTAGGTGCCCTAAGTTCAATTGGTTCATTGAAAGAAATTATTGGTAATCATATTATTGACACGTCACACGTATATATGTTGACTAATCATGAGTGTTTGGTGAAGTTTGTCTGTGGGATTATCGCTCACAATTGGAATCTTTTTCAAAGCAAATAACACGAGCAATTCTTTTTTCTTATAAAGTAGGGAATTAGTTGTTTGGTAACAGACAATATGTGCTATTCTAGTTAATTGATGGATCGAAGGTGGATGTTTTAGTTCACTTTTAAACTATGTTTGGATGAGAAATGAGTAGAGGGTGAGTGAGTGAGTGACTAAAATAGAGAGAAAATATTATTTTTTAAAATACTCAAAAGTGAGCTTATGATATGATTATTGTTTTTTTTTTCCTTTTTTGAATACAAGCCAAACAAACTTATATTGAAAACCCAACAAGTCATACTGTCAGAGCATAGATACTACATTGTAATTGAGTCAATAGTACTAAAAAACAAAACAAAAACAAAAACAAAAAAAAAAAAAAAAAAAAAAANAAAAAAAAAAAAAAAAAAAAAAAAAAAAAAAAAAAAAAAAAAAAAAAAAAAAAACAAGTCAGAGCACAGAGTACAACAGAAGAAATAAAACGTGGAATACAATCAGAAAAATCATTTAGCCCTATAGCGAGATTATTTAGCAACTCCTTTACTAGAACGTGAGCCACCATATGATATGATTATTGTTTATGAGCTTATGATATGATTATTGTTTATGAGAGTTCATATATAATAGAGCAACTCCGTTTAAATTGGTTAAACAATTAGTTTGGTAATCATGATGTTTCAAGTTTGACACTCCATGAGAGTTGTCTATTGACATTATGTGCTTGAACCTGTCAACTATTGACAACCTAAGTTGGTTTACAAGTACACCTTCGATTAAAAATATTACTTTGAGATTACTCATTATCTTATTAAAATATAGAGTTCAAAATTTGTGAACATAAAATTTTACAATTATAAATATAAATTCTAAAATTATGAAAATCAACCTGGGACCTGAGTCCTTGGCATAACAACCGTAATTTGCCTATGACCCATGCCTGCGTCCACTTATTATCTTCGAACTTGCATTTTGGCCCATAATAGCATAGCATATATTAGAACAAGCCCAATTGTTTGTTTTGGAGCATATAGCTTGTACCCATAGTGATTATACATCAAAAGGGAGAAATGACATTATTGTGAAAAGTAAAAGTAGAATTATTATTTTATTTATTATTGAATTCATTTTTTTAAATAAAATTGAGAAAGAATACTTGTATTTATCTTAGACTGTTGACTTATTTTTCAACAACTACTCACCTTAATAAAAAAAATATCACGCACCTTAAGTAAAACAATCACGCACCTTAAGCACATCAACCACACACCTTAAGTTTCAAGAACTACTCACCTTAAACACAACACAGTGACACACGCACCTTAAGCGCAAAATCCACGCACCTTAAGTACAAAACTCACACACCTTAAGCACAAAAAGCACGAACCTTAAGAAAGAAAATCACGCACCTTAAAATTTGATCTAGATGCAAAAATTACCAAATTGTCAACACATTTTTTGTTTTATAATTTTGGTAATCATGAACGTTGATTTAAGCAAGATCCATGACTCAGATTTAACCGTACCACCGCACTGTTGTGTGTGTGTGTATATATATATATATATATATATATATATATATATATATATATATATATATATATATATATATATATATATATATTTGTCTTAAATTGTTATAAGATTAGAAATTTATATATTATACATGCTTTAATAAAAAAAAATTAGAACTTTGTTTTTCCAAAAAAAATGTTTAATTTTTCACGCTAATTTTTATTAAGTTATAGAAAGTTTATATTGACTAAAGTTTATTTGCACCCCCACATGGGAGGGGGTGGGTTCGAGCTACAGTGGAGGCGATATTGGCTCTTTCGGCTTCATTTGGTTGAGAAAGTAGCTATGAACATATACTACATTGTAACGGAGTCAATAGTACTCAAAACAAGTTTATTTGCAATAAAAAAAATAAAAAATAAAAAATGAAGTTCTAAAAGAACTACAATGAACTAATAGTGATATTATATTGGTTTCTTAAAAAAACGCTCTATGAGTGTTAATTTAAAATAGTAAACATGTCACCCGTGTTGGAATAGTTTTTGTAATCCAAAATAAATTGTAATGGTCTTATTAATAAATATTAATATCACAAAATAAATTGCAATAGTCTTATTAATCTATATCTATACTATATATAAAAGTAAAATCCTTCTCACAAATTTTCCCGCTCAAATTTTTGTTAATATTAATTACTTAATTTATTTGTAAAATAATTAATAATTCTTAATTGGTAAAAAGATGTTACATGAAAATTAATTAATATCTATTAACTGGTAATATTGTTTCAAATAAGTCTACACCAATAAGGAAATAATCATTTATTTTATTTTTTGTAAATTCACGTTAATAACATCAATAATATGTTATTAATACGCGCACATCAAGTTCCAATAAATTATTAGGTACGATAATTATAATATTTTAAAATATGCTAGGGGATCATGACCAAACAATTGATATAAAACAATAAATGTAGAATATAGCCATTCTTAGATGCTTTCTATTAAAAATACCAATAAATAAAATAGGATATGATATGAAAATCAATTTTGAGGAAATATATTTAATATTTAATAATTTTATAATATTCAATATTTAATAAATTTAGTATACAGTAATAAATTAATTAATCTATATATTCTATTAATTTTATTCTATTATATTAAAATTAATTCTACTCTCTTTTTATTAATCTATACTATATATAAAAGTAAAATCCTCCTCCCAAATTTTTTCCGATCAAATTTTTGTTAATATTAATTACTTAATTTATCTGTAAAATAATTAATAAATCTTAATTGGTAAAAAAATGTTACATGAAAATTAATTAATATCTATTAATTGGTAATATTGTTTCCCATAAGTCTACACCAATAAGGAAATAATCATTTATTTTATTTTTTTGAAAATTCACGTTAATAACATCAATAATACGTTATTAACACACGCATATCCAGTTTCAATAAATTATTAGGTGTAATAATTATAATGTTTTAAAAATATACTCGAGGATCACGACCAAGCAATTGATATATATATGAACAATAAATGTAGAATATATTCATTCTTAAATGGTGTCTGTTAAAAATATCAATAAATAAAATAGGATTATGAATGAAATCAATTTTGAGGAAATATATTTAATATTTAAAAATTGTATAATATTTAATATTTAATAAATTTAGTATATAGTAATAAATTAATTAATATATATATTCTATTAATTTTAATCTATTATATTAAAATTCTCTTATTATTAATCTATACTATATATAAAAGTAAAATCCTCCTCCCAAATTTTCCCGCTCAAACTTTTGTTAATATTAATTGCATAATTTATTGGTAAAATAATTAATAAATCTAATTAGTAAAAAAATTTATATGAAAATTAAATAATATCTATTAATTGGTAATATTGTTTCAAATAAGTCTACATCAATAAGGAAATAACCATTTATTTTATTCTTTGCAATTCATGTTAATAACATCAATAATACGCTATTAACACGCACACATCCAGTTCCAATAAATTATTAGGTGCAATAATTATAATATTTTAAAATATGCTAGGAGATTACGACTAAACAATTGATATATGAACAATGTAGAATATATTCATTCTTAAATGTTGTACATTAAAAATAACAATAAATAAAATAGGATACGAAATGAAAATCAATTTTGAGGAAATATATTTAATATTTAATAATTGTATAATATTTAATATTTAATAAATTTAGTATAGAGTAATAAATTAATTAATCTATATATTTTATTAATTTTATTCTATTATATTAAAAATAATTCTATTCTCTTTTCACTAATCTATACTTCTATACTATATATAAAAGTAAAATCCTTCTCCCAAATTTTCCCGTGCAAATTTTTGTTGATATTAATTACTTAATTTATTGGTAAAATAATTAATAAATATTAATTGGTAAAAAAATGTTATATGAAAATTAAATAGTATATATTAATTGGTAATATTGTTTCAAATAAGTCTACACCAATAAGGAAATAATCATTAATTTATTTTATTTTTTACAAATTCACATTAATAACATCAATAATACGTTATTAACAGACGCACATCCAGTTCCAATAAATTATTGGGTGTAATAATTATAATATTTTAGAAATATGCTCGGGGATCACGACCATGCAATTGATATATGAACAATAAATGTAGAATATATTCATTCTTAAATGGAGTCTATTAAAAATATCAATAAATAAAATAGGATAAGGAATGAAAATTAATTTTGAGGAAATATATCTAATATTCAATAATTGTATAATATTTAATATATTTAGTATACAGTAATAAATTAATTAATCTATATATTCTATTAAAATTAATTCTATTCTCTCATTATTAATCTATACTCTATATAAAAGTAAAATCATCCTTCCAAATTTTCAAGACTGGGTGCATATATATATGCACGTTGGCTATTAATTATGCAATTATTTGCTCAAATTGAACCAATTATAAATCAAAAAACATAATCGATCAAACTAAATTCTTCAATTGCACTATTTAATATCCGATGTTATAATTTACGTAATTGGATATCAATCTAAATATTCTTAACATATTATAGCAAATCCATTTCGTGCAACGCACGTGCGAAAATACTAGTAAATATTTATATCAATATTGAATCGTTATTAATGTGAATGAATATTTGGCACGCTACATTTCATTCTGCAATGTTGGTTAAGATATCTTATTTAACTATTTCAAATTAAATGTTACTTTTTTATTGCTTCTTTTTTAAATGTCTATAATAATGCTAATTTTGTGTACAATTATTAATCAACTGACGAATTTTTATTAAAGACTGAAATTACATCGAATGACATATTTACATCATTTGTTAAATATTATATACTTTGAAATCATTCATTAACATTAAAGGTCGGGTCACCTGTGATGTTTATGAGAAATATTGACTACACTCTTGACATTTGCAATGGTACTCGATTGGTTGTAACGAAATCAACTGACCATGTTATAGAAACATGCACATTGGCAAGGACAAATGCTGACACCAATGTACTAATAGCTAGAATGACTATCACTTCATCAGACCCAAGACTGCCATTCAAGTTTAACAGAAGACAATTTCCATTGATGTTTTTCTATGCAATAACTATCAACAAAAGTCAAGGTCAAACACTATCGAATGTTGGCTTGCTATTATAGAAACAAGTTTTCGTTTATTGTCAATTGTATGTGGCATGTGATTGCATCAAGAGTGAGTAATCTTGACGGGTTCAAAATCTTAATTTGTGGTGAACCCGAAAGATTTTGTACTTCTACTACTAATTTAGTTATACAGAGGTTTTTAATAAATTGTAATTTATATTTTCAATAATAACATAGAATCGAACATTAAGTTTTGTTAGTAATTATAACACACATTTTCGTAAACTATATTATATTATTATTCTCTTTCTTTTATTATTATTATTATTATTATTATTATTATTATTATTTGAAATGAAGGAAAGGGAAAACCTCAGCCAGGACAAAGCCCAGCTTAATTAACAGGAAAGAACACACCAACAACACCTCTATCATTTACAAGATCCCCCAAATATATGAACTGGAGGCCATACAAATTCAATCAAATCACAGTCGCGGTTGATTGCTACCTTTACTAAAACATCAGCTAATACATTATCCTCCATGGGGCAGTAAGAGATACACATCATCTAATTCTCTTTCTTTTATTATAAATGTTATAACAATATTTTATATTTAATTATATAAGTTTAGACTGTGCATCGCACATGACAATATCTAGTTATTGTGAATAGTAAAAGTAGAATTATTATTTTATTTACTATTGAATTCTCTTTTTTTTTTTTAATTGAGAAAGAATACTTGTATTTATCTTTTACCTATAATAATAATAATAATATATTAATAGTGAATATTTTTTTTTGTGTTTTTAGTTTTTTTTTTTTTAAAATGGTGATTCTATTAGACTAAGGGTCTGTTTGGAAAGCAGGAAAATGACTTCTGGAAAATGAGTCATTTTCCGGAAAGCAGTTTCATTTCCAGTGTTTGGATATATTATGAAAAACTGTCTTTGTGTGTTTGGTTCATTTTCTGTAAAATGGATAGAATTGTATAATTAAACATTGTAATTGTTTTATTTAAAACATAAAAAATTATAATAGTTATTAAAATAATGGTATTTAATAAAAAATAGAATTTATATAAAAAATAAAAAAAAATTAAAAAAATGTAGCAAAGGTTTTCGGCGGTTTCCCCACCTCCTTGGTCCATGGTCATGGGTGATATGGCTTGGTTTTGGTCAAGAACATGTGAAACAGTTATTCTGTCGATTCCGTAAAATGACTTATGGAAAAAAAATTCCGTAAGTTATTTTCCGGAAAAATGAACTGATTTTCCTTGGTCAACGCCACATTTTCTGGACGTTGCCAAACACAGAAAACTCGGAAAACATTTTCCGGAAGTCATTTTACGGGTTACCAAACACACCCTAAGTAAATGTTTGTTGAGTTTGTTCCTAGTCTTTAGCCTTGAGTATAGTTGTTAATGTAGAGTCATTATCTGTAAACTGTCTGTGAAGGCTAAACGTTTGTAGTAGTGGAAAGTTATTTAAGTTTAGTGGTTAGTGGGTGAGAAATTATAATGTGAACACGAGTCTAAAATACATAATTTATATACTGAATGTTCACAATTTTTTATATGTATAACTATTGTAAGTGGGTTAACACCCTTGGGGTTTAATATTCATGGTGAACCCTCACGTAGTATCTGTTCATAGCTACTTTCTCAACCTACTGAAGCACAACGAGTCAATAGTTGACTCCACTGAGGTTCAAACCCACTCCCATCATCCATGTGAGAGTGTTAATTGGGACACCGGATGCCACTTAACCACAAGGTCTTTGGCAATAGGAAAAAACAATTTGTGAAGATTATAGTTTATTTGTGGAGTCTCCCTTTCTATCATGATTTTTAAAAACAATACTCCATAAGTCCATAATATACAAAAGAAACTATGCAAAGTTATTTGTGAAACTTATTTTAAGAAAATTTACGCTAATTTTTAATATATATATATATAGTTAATTCCATCAAAGGTCCATTGTCTTTAGTGGCAATTCCAAATTTAGTCCCAGACTATTGTTTTTGCCAGACTATTAGTTTTTGAACGCTTTTAGTCATTCTCATGACTTTTCCTATTTTTAGTAAGGGCATTTTTGTCTCTTCATATTTTCTTTTGTTATTTTTTCTGGTTTCAACCGGTTTAATTGGTTTAGGAATTTACTAAACATCGATTGAAAAATCTGGTTACCAAAAATCAGAGGTTACCTAACGTCCTAAGCCAATTAAATTGGAATTGGTTGAAATCGGAGAAATAACAAAAGAAAAATATGAAAAGATAAAAATGCCCTTACTAAAAATAGAAAAAGTCATGAGAAGGACTAAAAGTATCCAAGAAATAATAGTCACGGATGTTAAATGACAAAAACGATAGTCTTAGACTAAATTTGGAATTGCTACCAAAGACAGGCAAATTATTGCATGGACCATGGTCCAGTGTGGACCAAAAATAAAAAGTACATTATTTTTGTTCTGAAGGTACATTATTTTTATACTGTAGGTACATTATTTGATAGTATATATCAAATAATGTACCTTCAGTACAAAAATAATGTACCCTAAAATAATGTACCTACAGTACAAAAATCATGTACCTTCAGTACAAAAATAATGTACTTTTTATTTTTTGTCTACACAACTGTGTGGACCATGGTCCATGCAATAATAGTTGCCAAAGACAATGGACCTCTGGTGGAACTCTATATATATACAAACATTATCCAATATCTTTACCATTGTGATACCAATCCAAATCCAATCTAAAAGCAAATTATGCTAAGGTGGACATGGGTCCAAAATTATGTCGTTTTTGTCTCTTTTTTTTTTTTTTTTTTTTTTTTAATTAGTAAACATATTGCTGAATATAGAGTTGTCCAAAAATGTGTGAATGTAGAGGTTTCAAAGTGTGAATGTAGAGTATATAAATCATGAATGTAGAGTATAGATTGTGTGAATGTAGAGTTGCTCATAAATGTGTGAATGTGGAGGTTTCAAATTGTGAATATGGAGTATAGAAATCGTGAATGTAGAGTTATGCATGTGTGAATTTGTAATAGAGTTAAGAAGTTCTAGCAACTTGTAGCCCTGTAATGTGTGAATGTGGAGTTCTCAAGTTGTGAATGTGTAGTATGGGACCTGTGAATATAGAGTTTTGACTGTCTGAATGCATAACAGTGGTAATATAATTACTAAACATATAATCTTGTAATGTGTGAATGTAGAGTTTACAAATTGTGAATGTAGAGTATAGTGTATGTGAATGTAGACCCAGGTTCACCGCAAGGTGAACCTGGGTCCACGGCATAACAACCCCAATCTAAATCGCATTCACAAAGTGTAATCCAAAATTCTTTAATATGATTCACCCTTTATTAAATAAAAAAATATTCATAATTTAGTTTTTTAAGACGGAGAACATAATGTAATCCATTATTATTATATTGTGGGAACCGGGAAGTATCGAAAGATCCTTGAACACACTGTGCGCACGCATAAACCACTCTCATGCAAAGTTGCGGTTATTGAAAACAATGGCGGCTACTACAGCAACGGTGGCAGCGGCCGTGGCCGCAAGGTCATCTTCGAGCCTTCGTTTCGATCTCGAACCAGCCTCTAACTCTAAGCCATTTCTGCATTCCTATAGCTCTCTGAAGCCTATACTTAAACGACGCCGTCATGTATCCATACGAGCCGCCAGGAACGGCGGGGAAAACCAAGCGGGCGATGCTTATGGCGGTGAGGTGAAGAGGACTGAACCGATTGAGTTGGGGAAACTCGTAGAAGAATATCCTTTTCAATTCACTTCCAAGGACCTGCCGAATCCACTTCCAAGTACTCTTTTGCTTTCTCAAATCGATCAATTTGTGTGGGTGTGTGTAGAAATATGTTGGTGGTTGAGCATTGAATGCCTTAGGGTTTGGCAATCGGAGGTTAATTTTAATTTTTGTGTGAAATTCAGGGCCTTTAACTTCGGCTGATTTATCCAATATGGCCTCTCAAGGATCTCGTCTTCGCGTTGCTTATCAGGTTTTTCATTGTATTATAATACGAGTTTGAATTATTATTATTGATTGTTTTGAATTTATTAATTGGTTATTACTTTCTTTTCCTCAGGGAGTGAGAGGTGCGTACAGTGAATCAGCTGCAGAGAAGGCTTATCCAAATTGCGAGGCAGTGCCTTGTGAACAATTTGATACTGCTTTTGAAGTGAGATTTGCTAATTTTCATAGTGCAAACTCTTATTTTTGTACCTGTGCAAAGAAAAATACCAACTCTGATTTTTTAAAAAATATTTATTTATGTATATTGACTATGGCACCTTCTACCCAAGGAAATAGAGGTTACTCAGTATTTTGTTTTTTTGTGTCACATATGTGATGCCAAGTTTGCTGCTAGTAATGATTGATACGGTAAATAATTTATGATCTATTTGGATTTTTGCACCCAAAATGATTTTTAACTGCCATCAATTATCTAGATTTATGAGTAACAGGTGCAATGGAGCCAAATTGCCTCTGAGTCTTTATCTAGTACGGAGTAATATGGTATTGTGTAGGCAATCTTTGATGTCAGTACTCCAATAAATGATTTCTTAGAGATATTAGCTATCCTTAACCTCTTTAATTCTTTAGAAAACCTTCTCAGAGTTTATTTAGCTAAATTAATATTTCTGTTGATTTCTTGGGGATTTAACTTTTCAAACCTTCTATGTCCTCTGAAGCTAAGCTTTCATATGCTGCTAATGCCAAAATAGGAAGCTCTTGTTGCAGGCCCTCTGATAGTTCTGTCTCTTCTTGAGATCTTAGATTGCCATAAGTTAGTCCACCTCAGCTAGATTAGTAGCCATAATGAGTGCCGGAAAGAACCAATAATACCCACTGAATGGACTTTAAAAAATGATGATACCCAAGGAAATTATGTCTATCTCCATTAAAATACAAGTCTTAGTAGCATAACAAAAACACCCTCCTTGCATTGACCCCACCCTTCAGTCCACTTGTCTTGATCAATCCATATCTAGCTTACTTTGGTCCACCCAAACACCACACTTTCCCCAATGTAAACATACATGTAATACTCTCTATGATCAGATTGTGATTTCATTTTCCTTTCCTATTAACAGGCTGTTGAAAGTTGGCTTGTCGATAGAGCAGTTTTACCCATTGAAAATTCTTTAGGGGGAAGTATCCATAGGAATTATGACCTTTTACTTCGACACCGCCTGCATATAGTTGGAGAAGTCAAACTTGCCATACAACACTGCTTACTAGCTAGTCCAGGTGTGAAAGTCAAAGATTTGGGAAGAGTTCTCAGCCATCCTCAGGTACTTTTTTTTTTGGGGGGGGGGGGGGGGGAGGAATAT